>NC_136487.1:164675351-164817851 GCF_053919585.1 Euprymna scolopes | reverse complement strand
CAAAATAACATATTTGAAACGATCGAAAACGATAAAATTCGTATATATATATATATATATATATATATATATATATATATATATATATATATATATATAAAGGAGATTAGAACAATAGTCTAAAGAGCTGGGTGTATTTTAATGTAACAGTGAAATTACTAGTTTAATTAAAATACAGGAAAGGAAAAGTGATCCTTGTAATTTAGATATATAATAAGCTCTATAGGTAAATATCCTAGAGCCAATTCAATATTAAATGATGTGATTGATAATTTAAAATTTAAAAACCAAATTATAATTAAATTAAAAATCAGTTTCACAAGAAGGAACAACGACAAAATTAATTATCTGTACTATCGTTTCGGAAAACCGTGTTTTTATTGTGGTAGACATCAAGTTACGGACAATAATTATTACATATAGTTGTTTAATAAACAAGGTCTCTTCATCGGCAAGTTTTAAAGGGTTTTTATTAAATCTAAAAGACACCATAAATAAACCTAGCATTAAAAGTAATGCAGATGTATCTGAAAAAAAATGAAATAAAAGGTCTGGATTTAAAATTGATAAGAAAATTAATATGGTTTAGAGATAGAAAAGAAATAGAGTAAAATATAAATTTTAATTTAAATTGTAAATTTGGGTTAAGTACAACATTACAAATATATATGTGCATATATATGAAAAAAATAGACACATACATGCATATACATAGATATAAAGGTATATACATAAAAATATAGGTACAAAATTTACCTTTTAGTTTTTCGCCTTTTGAAATCAGGAACTATGGTTAAAATACTCATATGTGATGTTTGCTATAGCTTTTCACCTTATTGAATGATGGATTTTAAAAGGGGGACGCCCGTGCAATAAATTATTTCCGTTAGGGTACTTTTGATTTAAAGACGCCACGGTTTATATTTCGAATGTTGTTTGTATAATTGCGTAATGCAAGGGAGGATAATTAGGAATATTTTCTTTAATAAAAGGTTGCAAGGGGGATAATTAGTCTAACTTAATTCATTAAAAAAATATTGTAATCTATCTTTACTAATAAGTATTTTTTAATGATTTAAGGTGGTTTATATTTATTGAATTTAAACCAACGTTTATGACTACATGTGAATATTAGTTCCTGTCTTATATATATATATATATATATATATATATATATATATATATATATATATATATATATATATATATATATATTGCGGGGTACAACATTTTATTATGCCTATGTAAAGACCAACTTTAAACCTGTTCGAAAACATTATTTATGTTAGATTGTAAAATTAAAAACTAAAAATGAATGCGTCAGCTGATCGGTTGTGAAGATCTCTCGACGGAACTGAAATCGAGCTTAATTACATTTTAAAAAGAAGAGGGGGAACAAGGAATCGGAGATGAAAAAGGAGGGAAAAATTAAGGAGGGTGGAATTAATGAAAAAATAGAGACTAGATTAAGCTCTAAAGGATTCTCTTTTGTTTGCAATATATATATATATATATATATATATATATATATATATATATATATATATATGCATTTGTGTGTGTGTTTGTGTGTGTGGTTGGATGAGTGTGTGTAAGCCCTAAGAGATTCTCTTTTTGTTTGCAATATATTTATATATATATATATATATATATATATATATATATATATATATATATATATATATATATCATTCGTTCAGACACCACACGTAATTCTTGAAGGAGACACATTCTTTGAAAATGTGATGCACTAATTTCTTAGAATTACACAAGTTTAAAAAGCATCACATCTATGATTCGATTACTATGCTGAGTAGACAAACGAGAATAAAGCATAACCATTGCAGGTGCACATCCATTGGTTGTTATAGTGTCTAAGTTTTATGAAGTTATTCAATAAACAAAATTGATGCGTCGACTTCTTTATTAATTACATTATCTCTGGAAAATCATCAGATTATATAAGTTGTGACGAATAAAAATAAACAAAAAAGAAAGCAGCCTATTATATAGACAGTAAATTAGAAATGAAAGTTCGTCTCCGAATATATGCATTGGTCATTAGGTCAAATTATGATTGGAATGTTCTAATAAATGAAGCAAAACTTTATAACACGATCTCAACCATCAATTAAGTTAACATAAACGTAAATGGATGGATATTCTATTTTGTTTGTGTTCTACACATTTTTATTATTACCACTACTTGTCTTCTCTGTCCTTTTCTAACAGTTATTCTGTTCTTCCATCACTCTCTCTTCGTCTATCTTTATCTCTCTCTCTCTCTCTCTATATATATATATATATATATATATAAATATATAAGCCCCTCGTCGCTCTCTCCCCCTATCTCTCTCTCTCTCTCTATATATATATATATATATATATATAAGCCCCTCGTATATCTCATTTTCTCAATATATATATATATATATATATATATATATATATATGTATTATACATATTACGTCATCCATACCTCGACAATGTCACCTCTCTATCACTTTATATATATATATATATATATATATATATATATGTGTGTGTGTGTGTGTGTGTGTGTGTGTGTGGGTATGTGTGTGTGTGTGTTCCGTCACATATAGAGATCACTTTATTATGCAACGATATATATAGGGGAATTTAGTATTCGACTTTCTGAGTACAATAGTGGTTAAATTCCTTTAATAGAATAACATATACAAATAAAGAGAATACATGTTACGAAAATGGAAGAAAAAATGTATTTGTTAAGGAAAATATTTAAATTTCATCATTTTTTACAAAACACACGCGACAGAATTTTTCAGAATTTAGTGAAAAACTGTTTATTGTCTGTATATATCACCTTTCTTCTAAATAACTTTTATCAATCTCGCTTCATCATGATCAAACCTATGCACAATGCCATCTTTCGGTGTTGTTATTAGATGTATGTTTGCATCTAGCATCGTTCCCATATTTGAGCCTCTTTCGTTATTTCACGTACACCATAAACAAGTTGCACAACCATTTCCCAACATTTTCAATTAATTTTATATATATATATAATTTTTGTAGGCCATTCCAAAGTATATGTTTAAGTTGTCATATTTACTTTAGCCATCCATTTTTTCATGAGTTTTACACATGCATACTTCAACCCAATCCTATAGAGTGTTCTTCGTACTGTTTGGGAGTTTACATCCAATTCACATTCCTACTTGAATTTCCTTGCTGTCACTTTTTCTCCCGATGTAAACAGCACTGTCATAGTCTTCTACATGTTCCTTTCCATCCTCTTGCCAATTGATCTTTTCCGCCCTCTCTTCTTTTTTTCGATCGCAGTTTGTCTTCAGCATGTATTTGACCGTTGAATTCGACAGCTTCAATCCCCGGTTATCCTTCCGATGCCAAAACTATCCTCCCACTTCGTCCGTGGCAAACAAACGATTTTTATGCATTTTACCTAATTAAACTTAATTGATTTGCCAGTAGAATAGACCAGGTAATTGGTTTTCATCATGCTAGCAAAGTGCACAAGTAGAAAATTTGCATACAACAAGATATACATGAAGATAGTTCTTAATAAAATAGGATTTATATCATGCCCGAAAAATAGTGACGCGCAAGTTGGCCCAGAAATCACACAAAACTAAAATTAACAAAGCCAAACTTTAAAAAAATGATTACACTAGTAGTGGATGTTTACTCCTCAACTATGGACTTACAACTTCAAAGATTACAACATCTTTATTGTCTGTGAAAACGCCGCTCGCGTAGCCATGAAGAGATAAACTCCCCCTTGAGTAGTCTGTTGTTTAGCTAACGACTGACTAGAATCCCCCCTAATCTACATCTCATCACGTGTCTTAGACCAACAGCTGACGTAACCTCAATCTAGTCATTTGTTTATGTAAACCAAAAATTATATTTCCGTTAATTTTCTATTTTCACATTCTTTTGTTCATTGTTTCAGCCGTCACTCATCTTTTCTCAATCTAATTGTTTATTTTTCTAACCATGATCATCGATTCAGCGACCCGCCGCCGCTCAAACCATGTAATAAACACAACTGTCATGCATATTTTATGCATATACCTCGCTATGATCACAGTCAAATGGCACACAATTACAGTAGTCTCCGTTTACGCTATTGCTTATGTTTGCTACCGATCCCTCTAAAAATCGGAAGGATTTATACAGATGGTATTTATATTTTGGTTACACCAATTTAAACTGATTCCAAAACCAATAGCTCAAACCTTTAATACCTGTCTGTCGATTCGAAAAATAATAAATTTCTCACTTACAACATTTTTGCTACTCTCATTGGATTAGATCATACCGATCTCTTATCCAGTTTACAATGCTATACCCTAAACGAACGCGCAAGCCGTCATCGAACATGGCGTCTAATGACACAGGGGGCCAGTGTTTTACGTAAAACAAATAATTACTGAAGTATTTGTCATCTCACTCCCGTGCCCTTGTTTATCCCTCTTTCTTTCTTACTCTTTCTCTTAATGTGTTTAGATGGAGGGAATGAGTGAGAAGAAGAGAGAGAAAGGCCGATACAAAATCAGAAACAGAGACAGAGCGGAAGTTATTTATATTTTATTTACATACAAACACTGAACAGAAACGAGAGCTTCAGAAAGAGACAGATAGAGAAAGGGAGGGGCAGGGAGATAGAGACAGACAGAGAAATAAATAAAGAGAGACAAATATAGAGGGACAAATAGGGATTAAGATGAAATCATTTTACCTGCAGAGAGAAATATATAAATATATATATATATATATATATATATATATTCATATATATATATATATATATATATATAGAGAGAGAGAGAGAGAGAGACAGACAGACAGAGAGAGATAGAGAGAGAGAGAGAGGATTTAATCATCGTCACTGATTATTGACCTTACTTAATTACCGCATCCTATTACTTGATTTGAATAGAAAAAAACACGATATCATCGTGGAGCAGTAGTTATCGAGACAACTTAATATACGGAATTGATGCGCGCCCATGTAGGGGAGTGTTTTCTTACTTTTAACATTTAAAAAGGTAACGCCTTGCGATAAATATGTATAACATTTCGTGGGTTTCTTCTATTTTTAACACTTACTTTTATTATCTAATTTAGTTTTATTTTCCCGCTTTTTAGCTTTTTATTATCGAAATAAAACTACCATTTGTTGTTCAGTGTTGTTTTATGTTTTTTGTGTTAATTTTTATTTTTAATTTGGTTTTATTAATTACATTGTATTAAGATGCACTTTAAATTACTACTTCAATTTCGTACCTCTTGGCAGAAAATATGTGTTTCCGTCATCTTTCTTTCGAATGCGCCATTTTTTTACGTATTGTTTCTTTTTTTAGTGAAGAACTGCAGCATGTCAAAATTACAACAATGAGTATATATAATTATAGAGATATTCGAAAATGTGAATACATTAAGGAATGGACACTCCTAAGTTCTCTTTACATTTCAGATTGTAATTTTAAAGACAAAATATACAAATGTGGACTTTTTGATCAGGTTTGTCTACAAAAACGGTCATCGGATGAAACGAATACACGAATAAACTATATATCTATAAAAATGAAAGTGTCTGCCTGGTTGTCTTTCTATCTGTCTGTCTGTTATAATTTCCCTACACAATAACTCTGTCAATTTTTAGTCAACAGATTTGATATACTGGGTACTGAGATTTTGAAAAATCCTTGTAGTTGGTTTTCGGCCAGACATTTTGCGGTTAAGCGGTCAAAGTTCAACGATTTTACCTTTGAGAACTATACAAAACAACTCCACCAATTTGATATTATTATATGGAAATTTTAAATATAGATTTCTTGCACATGAATCTAAAGTAAGAACTTGATTTGAGCCAAAAACAATAAGATGTTAAGGGTCATATTAGGGGTCAAAGTCCAAAAAAAATTTGACCTCTGTAGTGTAAACATTTGAAATTTTACATAAAGGGTATTCAGAGATAGGGCATGTTTTTTAATTGGTTTGGGTCGAAAATTTGAGTTAGCAGTAATAAATGTGTATATGTGTGTGTATGCATGTATGTATGTGTGTATATATTTTTGCATCTCTGACTAAACTTTCGGCAGAGGCGACGGATTTTCACAAGATCAGTATCGTTTTGAAGGTTTTCCTCTCCAATATCGAAAAATTGGGTAAACACATTAATATCTCTACCTTCAATCGGACATTTTTCTACAGGGATCGCGGTTTTCGCTGAGTTTTTAGATAGTCATCATCTATTTTAGATTGTCTAGCCTTAATTAAAACCTACGTCAGTTCCGGCTTGGCGGTGGTCGTAACAGCAAATACGGCAAGTTTTCCCGGTTCTAGTGCGATACGGTTCGAGCCTGCCTTCCTACTACCGCTTTTTTGCTCAACATACACCGCCAAACATCAGGGCAACGCCGGTCTGAAATGCTAGTATATATATATATATATATATATATATATATATATATATATATATATATATATATATATATATATACAAAGAGAGAAAGAGTGAAGAAGATAGAAATAAAAAGGAACACACCCTATTTTATGAATGAAATTAAGAAAACAAAACGGCCAGTACAAATATCTGAAAACTCTCTTGTGAAAATTGTGACGATGTTCCTTATTTAGAAACAGAGAAAATATGTTTTAAAAAATTGAAAATGGAGAAGTTGGCTTCGTTTAGCAGAGGGAACTTTTTAATAACGTCAATTATCCATTAATAAATTTTAAAGATATAAACGCATTCTTTGTGAAAAATGTATGGTTGATAACATTCAAATATAGATGTGTAACGTAAATAAGTGTGTTTTTATGCAATATATTGCGATTATATGTATTAATTATTTCAGAATATAAGAGGGTTAAACTGTATCTACAATGACTAATGCTCTGTTAATAGTAGTTTACTTATACATGCCGCTACATTATACATATCGTAGTTAAATTTTTTAAAAGCTCCTCTCATTTTTTTTTGAATCTTCAATGTCCCTTTCCGTTTCTGAAATGAAACAGCATCACCCTTTTAACTAGAAAATGTTCAACTATTTCTATTGGTGATTTTGTTTTCTTAATTTCATTCATTCAGAGACGAAACCTTAATGAACACATAACACGGGGTGTTCCATTTTTATTCCCCTAACCCATCTTATCTCCTTCCAACTCCTACTCCTTCTCTCTCTCTGTCTCTCTCTGTCTCTCTATCTTAATATATATATATATATATATATATATATATATATATTCATAATGCATTCCTGTCATGCGATGAACGTTTAATTTAAACGTAACTGAGACAGAAAGGTATGCATACCTACGAGACGCATGCCATAAGTAATGCCCGTGACCCACTTTCAATTGGCTGATCTAGCTGAAATGTTGCATGTGGAATGATTTATATATCTACGGGATATGTGGCAAATTACAACTTATTGTGGTGCCTGTTTTTCAGGTAACTGAGTCAGGTGTGAAATGGAGTCTGTTGAATTCCGAGCAGTGATCTGCTTTTTGCATTTGAAAGGGCACACACTACATGAGACATTTGATGAAGTGAAATAAAATGGTGATAATGCCCCATCATATGACCTTATAAAACCCTGGCATCGTAAATCCAAACATGGCCGGAAGTATGTGGAAACAGTTCCCAGACCTGGTCGCCCCCTTCTGCCATTGATGTGGGATCTGCCAGATAGATTCCCAGGTTGCTTACACGATTCCATAACCGAGAACGTGTCGAGTGCTCGAGGATATATTTGGAGATGTGCCAAGAAGATGATTCAAAGTTCTTCAAAAGATTGATTACACACCATCTCCAAAGTAGACAAGAGAGCAGCTCTCCGTTGGAAAGGCCATGCTCACAGTCTTCTGGGACGCGGATGGAGTAATGATGACAGATTTCCTGGCAAAGGGTAGCACAATTACAGGAGCCTATTATGATTCACTTTTGAGGAAATTATCAAAATCAAGAGGTGGGGCAAGATCAGCAAAGTAACCATCCTTCTGCAGGACAAATCCCCGGTCCACAAGTCGCATGTCGCCAGATCAAAAGCACGGGCGTTTGGTTATGATATCCTACCCCATCCTCCATACTATCCTGACCTTGAACCCTCTGACTTTCACCTCTTCCCAGCAATGAAGTTGTTTTTAAACGGAAAGCGTTTCCTAGATGATACAGCCTTGATTTCTTAAGTCACGTCGTGGTTGGAGGACCAACCTGGGGTTTCTACAAAAACGGTCTCCAGAGCTGCATCAAACGATGGGAGAAATGCATAACTCTGGGTGGTTCCTATGTAGAGAATGACTAATAACTGTGCCAAGTTTTGTTGCTCTACTACTAAGGGAAGTGGGACAGGGGCATTACTTATTGCACGCCCCTCGTACGTTACTTCTTATTTCTCTATTTCGTCGCAATACTATTTCCATTATGCTCATCATTAATTTTTATATATGTATGTATGTATGTATATATATATATATATATATATAGATAGATAGATAGATAGACAAATAGATATTTGTGTGTGTGTGTGTGCGTGTGTAAAGCCAATAAACAGTAATGTTATGTTGCGTTAAAATACAGAAAATGAACACGTTTTTTTTTCCATAGTGCAACATACAAAACATCTCTACCGAGCAAACAAAGGGCTATATCACAACGTAACATATTTGGTATTAGTCTTGGATGTAAATCACTACTTAAATAAACTATGCATTTTGAATAGTTCTTAACTACAGACAGAATTATTAGTTTTATTCCTGATTATTCCTTATTACACGAATTAAACGCAGTAGTCATTTCAAGTGCCATTTGTAAGCATCAAATTATACCTTTTAAAATAGCTTGGGCGCTGGGCTTTGCCGACTTGTAAATATATTTGAATAATATTTGTATTAATGCAGCTGTCGTATTGATTATTACAAGTGTGATTTGCTTATTCTTATTATATAGTAGCGGGGGGAACCCGGCATTGCCCGGGTGTTTGGAGGTGGGTATGCTTTTGGGTAAATCAAAACTCCAAGGGGGAGTCAAAGTTGGAAATTAAAGTGTGAAAAAAAATGTGCGACGTTAACGATTGACCCACCGCTAAATACTATCCGACACACGTCTGAATTTATTTAACTATTTAGAATTGGCAGGTGAATGTTTTAATGACTTAATGAGGTCAACCTTGACTGCGGGGTTGTATTTCATTTACTGCGGGGGAAAGCTTTTTTTTTATTTTTATCATCCCAAGATTTTGGGGCGGGCCCAGCTCCCTATAAAAAGGGGATTGCCCAAATTGCATAGCAATTGTCTGGTATGAGGAAAATATTTCACATTGACTAAATCTTATTGTTTTCAGTCATTTCCGGCGATCGCGACCGGAAAACTGTTATCTAGTGCTTGGCCTTCATTTTGGATCCAAGACACTTAGTCCTGGAGCATCTAGGGGGAGGTGGGGGCCGAGGGGAATTCTAAACTAAGAGCTAGATCTTGGAAAAGAATTTATTAAGTTGCCGGCACTAAAACACTATCACCATAAAACATAATTCTAAAAATTTCCCCAGCGTACGAGTCGGCTTTATATACACTTCAGAAAATATGAATATTTACATGCTAACAAAAAAATCGTATGTACAAACAGAAGGATGTTTTTAATATTAAAAATTAAATGAGGGATGAGATGATGTGGAAGGGGGCAAGCTAAGATACACCTAAAAAGAAAGAAAAAGAAAACAACTAAGCAAAATGCCGATAGGGACGGGTTGGTAAAGTATACTCCCAATCTACTTCTGAATATGGAGCGCCCACTGTCTTCCGGGTCCCGAAGGTCGAAAGCAAGTAGGTCGTTCCCTAGTGAGAAATGGGGGATCTAGGGACGATATCTTGAAAACAAATTAGAGAGGGATGGTCAATATAGGGAATGGATTCCAAGATAAATGTACGTATAGAGGAAACAGACCGAGGACAAAACAAATGGTGAACCGGGCATCTTTAGAAGCTCTCCTAGTGTCGATGAAAAAATAAAATTGGGGAGAGGGTCAACTATCATACTTGCCCTAGTCTAGCAGGTAATAAAGTGTTTTCCACTCGAAGTGGTTACAACCTAATTACTCCTACTAAAAAAAACTTTGCTCGGGGCTGGGGTCCGTAGAACCTTATCACTGCCTGACCAATATAACTAGGGTAAGACAACAAACTTTAACCTAGCGTCTCGTCGGATGCACAAACTAGTGTTGTGCACCCATATCCTAGCAAAGGCTATGCGATGTAATCTCTCCCAATCGCATCTGATCTTTACTTTAAGCTGATGCTTAAAGCAAGCGACCAGATCCCGATCTGAAACAGATTTAACCTCATTGGCAATGTTAATACGTGTAATCCACGTCACTAAACTAGCTACAGCTAGAATCGCGACAAACAACAACCGTTTCTCCCCAGTGAACGGCGGATCCATGTTGTCGACGACGTACGCCAAATCAATTGGCACCAACTGCTCGGGGTCGATGCGAGCCGCTACCTCTCCGACGTACTCCCAGAGTCTCCGAACTCCGTTGCAAAGAAAAAAAGGAGTGACCCCTTGTTTCATCCTCATCATCCTCGCAGCTGGTACAAAAGGGAACGTATTCATCTGTATCGCAGTACCTGGCAAGCAGGCCAAAAAGTGGCAATGCATTCCGGACAAGCCTCCATCTAATAGAAAACTCTTCGACCAATTTTTGTCCAGCTGGAGTCCAGGCCCGAAACACACTCCGAGAATCTTTACCGGGCCATCCGTCCAGCCGAACCGACCTGGAAGCGAGTTTACCTCGGTGCAAGCGCCCACACGGACGCCATCGGTCTTGCTGCGATTGACTACGGCCCTTGTGACACTTTTATACTCAGCGACCGCCTCCATCACCGCCTTGATATCGATCCTTCGCCCTACGAAAACGGTGACACCGTAAGCGTACGCGGACACCCTGCCGAATTTTCCACCAAGTAGAGCTATGCCGCGCAGGACTGATCTAGTCGCCTCGTCCCTTAATTTGCGAAGGAAGGGCTCCAACGCAAGGACATACCACAGAGGCGACAGCGGACGACCCTGGCGAACCTACCGAGAGACCCCAAAGGACTCCGACAACCTACAAGTTACTTGTACCGCTACTGCAGGATTACGAACAGAACGGACACCCGCTTGCGGACGTCCAGACCAAAGCCGGCGGTCTCCATAACAGATTCCTAGAAAACATGGTCGACCCTATCGAACGCTTTGCACTGATCTAAATTAATCAGCGCGGCTCATATGTCGCCGTCTAACCCCTCTATGATCGTGCGCACCAAGTGCAAGTTGTTTTGAATAAACCCCCTTTCACAGAACAAGTCTGATCCGGCTCGAGCATGTCGCCGATAACAACCTGCAGTCAGTTTGCAAGAACGCGGGACAAAATCTTAAACTCTGCGTTTAGCAGAGTGATGGTCCTATAATAATCTAAGTCCTCCCCAACATGCCGCTCTCTCTTCTTCAGTAGTGTAAACCACTCTTGTGTTTACCTTCCCATGTATGGAACCTGAGCAAACCATTGGTTAAACACACCTGTAAGAAGAGGAGCAAACATGGGCGACAGCCTCAAATACAGTTCTTAGGGTAACCATCGAGCCCTGGAGATTTATTATTGCCAAGCTGCTTCAACGCAGTAATGACTTCACGTTCTGTAACCATCCCATCACAGCTAGCTCCTCCAGCCGAAGTAAGGCAGGGGCGAGCCGGCTAAATAGCTGCAAAACCCCTGGCCAAGGAGTTTGGGTAGTTGGGTAAAGTGTTCCTCCAGATGTTGATGAAAACCATTGCAAATCTCTCGGGTTGATACAAGGGTATGTCCTTTCAGGTTTTTCACCTACCGCATATACACATCCGAGCCACGTCTTAAGGCAGCCTGACGCTCAACAGCGTCAACGTTCACGGCTTCGTTAGAGACTCTTTTTAACCTACTCGGTAGCCAAGCGCTGAAGGCCCCCCTATACTACTACTTTCTTTAGGGAATCCCGACGAGCCACCGCCCGGGTCAGCCAATCATCTAGGTGTTTTATGGTCCGTGCCCTAGTAAACGCGAGTCGTTGGCTATATTGAACACAAAAGAGCCTAATAGTAGCCTTAAGTCTAACCCACTAACTACTCCCGGTAACCGACCGCACTCCCGCTGAATTAGTGTTGTCAGCTGTTCCCGGAAGTCGTTCGTCTCCAGTAAGGAGGCGTTCAACTTCCAGATAGGCCTATTACCTACTCTCAAACGGATCATTACTAATTTATGTTCCGAATGGCCTAGCCAGTGGAAGGTGGGACAAGATAAGAAATCTATGTCGCCTCTTCTAACTAACATCCTGTCCAAGGAAGTACTTGGACCGGAGGTCACACTTTTTTGCCACGTCCACATCTCCCTCCCCGGATGATCCAGACGGAACCTGTCGACAATATCGCACGAGACCATCAGGTCAGACAGGCTGCTTTCACACCTCTCCGACCCTCAATCCCCCCCGACTGTATCTATCTTGGGCTCCAGGAGGGTATCTCAGTCCTCCATTGAAATACCCGCTCCGGACCCGCCGAAAGGAACATCTCTCCCTGCCGAAGAAAGGAAACCCTCTCCCCAGTGATATTGAGCGCGTAAACAGCCAAAATCCGGAACTTACCGCTTTTAACCGCAACAGTGAACACGACCAGCGTTTCCTGAGCGTCCGCGTGAACTACAGTAACCGTCGCAGCTAGGACGCGACTAGCTAGCACAGAAACCACACGGCTATGAGAATTGCTATATGCTGAGTAAACGTCAAAGTCGTCCACCAGCACATCGCAAACCCCGGTACCAACAAAGTGGGTCTCCTGAATTGTAACTATATCTACCCCAAGGACCACGAGATCCCTCAGCACGCGAACAGCCTTGCTTCAGGATATCATGCCCTTCGTATATATATATATATATATATATATATATATATATATATATATATACAAGCGGGGGTACGCGGCGTTGACCGGGTGTTTGTAGGTGGGTGTGGTGTTAAATAAAAAAAAGATCGAACCCGAAGCCCTGAGGCGAAGTTTGAAAATAAAATCGGCCCGAGTTAGTGAAAGATGTTTGAATTTATTTAAGTAAGAACGAAATTGACAGGTGCCCGCCCGGAAGTCGTCGAGCGTTACGACGAGTACGACGACGACGACAACAACGACGTAGGTGGGTTTGATATAAGCGAAGTAAAAAAAATAAAACAATGTTTTAATTAAGCGGGGGGGGTAAACACAAAAAAAAACTTACGTCAGTCAAATGAACGATGAAAACAGAAAAGAACACGTGAAAAATGGCTTAAATAAGCCTGTTACGATATTAAAATTTAAAAAATCGGTGGGTACCCGGGTGATTTGGTGTGTGTGGTCGGAGGTGGATAAGTGAAGTAAAAAAAACCATAGAAAGACGCACGTTACTTGAAAAATGGCTTAAATAACACTGGTTACATATTTAAATTTAAAAAATCGAAAAAAGAGAAAAAAAAATCTCACAACAGGATTCGAACTCAAAAAGTTTTGATAATGAACCAACAAGCTAATCGACTAACCTAACGCGACGTACATGACATTTGTTCAGGTTTTCGACTATTTAAATTAAATCAGGTCATGACGTCATCTGGCCCATACGTAGAACCGGCCGCAGCCACTAGAAGACCGTTTTGGTTGACCCCCGCTGTCCAAAATTGTTGATTTCGGGATGAAAGAATGAACGTTTTTGGCCAATTTTTCGTATCGAGCGAAGGATAGAGCTTCGATATGTTACGGAGTTTCTGAATTTTCGTCGTGTATGTCGAAAGTTTTTAGCAGACACACAAACATACACACATACATACATACATTTTCGCTTTTATATATATAGATATAGAGTAAAACTAGAGAAAAGAGTGCGCTCAAATTTAACTAGTTGTAAAATAGGTTGAAATATATTGTAATTTGTTCAGATGTCTTATATATATTTTTAAAGAGCCGTGATTCCAGAAGGAAAAAAAAATATTTAGTTTTCATTAGCTGGAACCGAAACTGAAGGCAAAATAATAGTGTCTAAAGCTGGAGACGTTACAACTCATACGAACTCATTAAAATAAACTAAGATGAATGTAGAAAATGTATAAGGATTTTTATAATATTGGCCTTATTTTGACACCTAGAAACTAAAGACCTATAAAAAAGTAGTCCATAAAAATCCAATCATTTTAAGCCCCTAGATCCGCTCTCAGACTTAGTTTTGGGGAGATTGTATTTGAAAATATGGACCCACACAGGCAGATAGAAAGCAGGTATATATATATATATATATATATATATATATATATATATATATATATATATATATATATATATATGTGTGTGTATTTATATATATATATATATATAGTCACCCACATACAATACAATTCCAGTGCGGCTAGACAAGCCACTACCGTAAGCCAGGATCGAAACCCGACCACCTTAAGGACATTCGAAGCTTCTAATCGTCGTCCTATTTCCATGCTGCTATGCGGCAGTAAATTAACAATATTTTGACATTGTCCAAAAAATATCTAGGATTACAGCGTCATTCGCTTCTGGCTTCTGTTGGGACTAATCAATAAACAAACATACTAGTCTATAAATAAAACCACTTTTAGTTATGATTGTATTTATGCGGGTGTAATGTGTGTAGATATATTTCAAACAATTAAAAATAATTTTAACTTGCCAATCTATTTCTCTGCTTATTCATCCATCCAAGCAGTTTACTTATTATTTACATTAAACTAGTTTTCGATTTTGATGACCGAAATACGATTAATAATTTGGCACCGGAATTTATATATAAAACGTCTCTGATATATACGAATCATATTTCGATACTTGGGCTATAGAATTCAATTTCGGAATAAAAATTACGTTTATTTAGATACATTTCATGTAACATCAATATATTACAAAACAGATTCAGATTTAGTGTTTTATCTGTTCTAGTATTTAATATTCATTTATTAATAATTTAAGATAAAACTGAATAATAGAACAGGTGTTGGCGGAAGCTATAAATCATGCAATGGGCAAATCAGAAAATATTAATATAATTTATAAATACACACACATACACACGAACACACACACCCACACCCACATATATATAAATATATACAGCTGTATGCGTATATATATATATATAAATATGTATTTATGTATATATACATATATATATATATATGTATGCGTATATAAGTATGTACATGTATGTAGAAGTTTATATGTATGTACGTAAAAATTATATATCATAAAAGATAATTAAATCGGAGAAATTTAATAACAACACACAATTGCTGCTATATTTCATTGATTGGTGTTGTTATTTATTTCGTGAATTCAAACGCAAATGTGCGCACATATAGAGGAAATGTATACACACACACACATATATATATACACATTCATATATATACGTATGTATATCCATATATAATACATATACATATACGTATACATATACACGTATATATATATGTATATACATATATGAATGCATATATATACATATATACATATATAAATATTTATATATATATATATATATATATATATATATATATACATATATTTGTAGGAATATATTTTCTCATAATATATAGCAATACTTATTTAGGAAGCTCAATGTAATTACATTTACTCTTACTTTCTCTCTCTCTTTCTCTCTCTCTCTCTCTCTATATATATATATATATATATATATATATATATATATGTGTGTGTGTGTGTATATGTTAGATATTGGTTTATATTTGAGGAGATGATATATTAAAACCTGTCATATGTTATCTAGTGGATGTAAGATATTATTCTTTTTACAGACAGGATATGAATCGTAAGTATGTTGTTAGCCAGGGGACATGATATTGACGTATACACCGAGTCATGTTGCATCAGACTTATCACACGGGGTATTTTTACAGTTTATATGTAAGAAGAATAATATATGCTTCATACCTTTTTCTTGAAGACTCCTTTTAACTTCCTGCTGCTCCGTGACGAACCTTGAAGCGATCAGCACCATATAATTTAGACAACTGTTCTTATTTGTGAAACCATAAAAAAAAAATCTTTCTATTTTTGTGATATAAATGTACTACAGTTGTTTCAATTGGTTTTCACAGGATCTGCAGTTAGTCTACATTTTCTGTTCAGACGTCTGTCCGCCCTGGTGGTCAATCCTCAAAACCTTCAATCCCTTCCAAAACTAACTACATCACGTGTTCTCCCACATCACCTAATTACGTGTCTCAGACCAACCTAATGTGTCCATCAAGTTATTTGTTCATCCCTTTTGCGATTTACACGTCAATCATTTCTTCTTCAATTTAATTGTTTATTCTTCTAATCATAATAACTGATCCAGCGAGCATCCGTCGCTCAAATCAATTAATAAGAATACAATAACAATAATAATAATGTTAACAGATACTACGCTATGATCAAAATCTAAAGGGTTATAACATTACATATATATATATATGTGTGTATATATATATATATATATATATATAATTTAAAGGAGATTAGAATAATAGTCTAAAGAGCTAAGTGTATTTTAATGTAATAGTGAAATTACTAGTTTAATTAAAATACAGGAAATGCTCGTTGTAATTTAGATATATAATAAGCTCGATAGTTAAATGTCCTAGAGCTAATTCAATATTAAGTAATGTGATTTATAATTTAAAAGTTTTAAAATTTTTAAAATTTAAAAATCAAAATTTAATTAAATTAAAAATCAGTTTCATAAGAAGGAACAACAACAAAGTCAATTATCTGTACGATCGTTTCGGAAATCCGTGCTTTTTATTTGTGGTATACATGAAGTCACGTAGAATAATTATACATAGTTTTTTTGGTAAGCACGGTCTCCTCATCAGCAAATTTAGGAGGATTTCTATTGAATTGAAAAGACACCAAAAATAAACCTAGCATTAAAAGTAAGGCAGATGAATCTGAAAAATTGAAGTAAAAGGTTTGGATATAAAATTTATAAGAAAATTAATAAGGAAATTGGTATAGGTTAGAGATAGAAATGAGTAGAAAAAAAATATATATTTTTGAATTTACATAATAAATTTGATTTAAAAATATATATATATATAATTACCTTTTGGTTTTCATTTTTTTGAAATCAGGAACTGTATTTAAAGTAGTCATTTAGATGTTTGCTATAGCTTTTTATTTTATTGAATGATGAATTTTAAAAGGGCGACGCTCGTGCAGTAAATTGTTTCCGTTAGCGTATTTTGATTTAGAGACGCCACAGTTAATATCTATAGAGAGAGAGTTTTTTTTTTTTTTTTTTTTTTTTTGCAAGTTTTTAAGGGGAGATAATTGTCATGGCTTTATTTATTATTTGATTTACGAGTCTAAGGGCGGTAATTGGTTTAACTTAATTTATTAAAAAAAAAAAAAAAAAAAAATCTATTTTTACTAATGAGTAATTTTTAATGATTTAAGGTGGTTTATATTTATTAAATTTAAACCAACGTTTATGATTACACGATAGAAGCTCGTGTCTTGAATTTACTAGTTTGGTTGTGCTTTTTATATCTTCATATTTTAAAATTTTTACGGTTTCTTTTGTACATAATGTACAAAATTTATCTCCTGGTTTATATGATTTGCAAGTCTCAATTATTTGCCATTTTAAGTTGAAAGAAATATTGCTATTTTTTAGTTGCCAAATATAGTTGGATAGAGTAGTTTGGTTTGATAGAGAGTTATTTTTAAAAGAATGTTTGTGCGTTGAAATTCTATGTTTTATTGGGCCAGATGTGGAACCAATATATATTACCTCTTGATTATTATGATTATTTTCCGTTAGGTCTATTGTTGGATTATAATGTGGTGGGTTGGTTAATAATTGATCGGTAGATTGATTTAAGTTGGTGTTATTATTTAATTCGGTAGTTGAGTTATGGCTGTTGATAGGTTCTTGTATATTTGGAGTTTTTGATACTGTGCAGCTATAGATAACATTTTTAATTTTACATGAGCCTTGTAGGGGACATTTATTTTTTTCTTCTACAGTTACAGTCCGATGTATTTTGTATAGTTGCATTTTGTAGTTTATTAATTTTATTATTATTAGAGCTAATTATTTTCTGATGAAGGTTAGGCATAGTAGAGTAAGAGACTTTAATTGTGTTCTTATTGAAAATCTTATTATATCTATGGGGGGCTTTAAAGTTCTTATCTAATATTTTAAAAAATTCTCTAGCTATGTTTGTTTCTAGGTTTTTGGAATACGGGGGGTTGAACCATAGGATCTCCTTGTGTCTATTCTTACGTTTGCGGGTTTTAGTTTGTTGTTTATTTATATTATTATCTAATATTTGTAGTTTGGTTTTATCTTTTTTTGTCTCCTGGTTATTTTTCTTAACTCGTATACGGGAAGACATTGCCATATTATATGTTATTACGCTCTTAATAGGTTTATTTTTAATGCAGTTTATGTTTCTATCATTTTCATTTATGAATTTAATTTGTGAATTATATCCAGAGTTTTTAAGGGCTTCATTATAGTATTTTTCATTTTTGGTAAGTATTGATTTAGTAGAAGACAGTCTAGAAATTCTTAGAGCGATATTGGGAACTATTGATTTTAATATTGATTTAGGGTGGTTTGATTGATTGTGGACATATAGAAGTGATTGGTTAGGTTTATGGTATGGTTCAAAGGTAGAATTTTCAAGATTTAAGGTTATGTCTAAGAAATTAACAATTTTTTTATTAGGGTCGATTTTTATACTAAGTCCATAATTTTTAAATAATTTATGTAGAGCTTTAATTGCATTTTCATAATTTTTATTAGTAGAATTCGTTATGAAAAGTGCATCATCTCTATATAGCCCTCCTTCAAGTTTGAATTGTTTATGGAGTATACAATGTATTTCATTTAAAAGGAAAAGGCCAACTAGATCAGTGACCTGAGTCGAGTCCGTCGATCCCATTAAAATGTTGAAGTGGTTAGGGGTATTTTTCCTGGTCCAATATTTATTATCAAATGTTATTAAAGACTGTCTAGCTATAAGTATTAGTTTAGTTTCGTCTTGAGTTATATTAGTTAATTTTCGTGCCATTAATAGAGATTTATTAAGTAGGATAGGTGATATAGATTGGTAATATGATTCAATGTCAAAAGAAAGAAATTTAATATTATTTTTATTTTGAATATTAGAAAACCAGTCGATTACTTGGTTTGAAGATTGCCATAGTGGGTATTTTATTATGGATTTAATTTTGGGGATAATTCTATCTAATATGTTTTTACTAACCAGTCCTATATCTGATTTCGAGGGGCAAATGAGTCTAATAGTAGGGTTGATATTGAAGCTGTGTTTGTGGTCTTTTAAAGTAAATCTCGGGGTACCTGGTACTGTTATTTCTGTGTATTTATCTATTTTAAGTTTAGTTAAAATGTTTTTTGCATCATTATTTATTTTATTTAGTGCTGATTTATTAGTAGTTTTATAATTTTTATTAAGTTCTTTATATATTAGATTTTTATATTGTATATAGTCCATTGTGTAGAAATTTCCAGTTTTATCTGCCGGTACTATGAGTTTATTTTGGTGGCTTGTAGAAATAGATTTTGAAAATTTATTTATTTTTTTAAGTGTTGGAGTGATATATTTTTTATTTTTCTTAAACTTAATATTTTTAATCAGGTTGATTAAGTCATTTTCAAAATTTTCAGTGTCTATGTTTCTCTTAGGGTTTTTGTATGTTTTTAGTCTGTAGTATTTCGCTGCTTTTCTTTCTTCATTGTCTTGTCTGAGGATGGTTTCTTTTATTTCTCCAGGTTGGTGGTGTATTGGTTCTGTGGTTTCACTTTGGTAATTATCAAAATGGTAGGCTTTCCATCTCAAGTTCCTTATAAATGTATTTATACTTGTAATTAAGCTGGTTATAAAGGTGTCTTTAGGGGGTATGGGGATGCATTTAGTTGATAATTGTATGTCCTTCTTATGAAACATATCTACAATTACGTATATAAACTCAACCTGTTATAGGGAGCTGATAATTTAAAGGAGATTAGAATAATAGTCTAAAGAGCTAAGTGTATTTTAATGTAATAGTGAAATTACTAGTTTAATTAAAATACAGGAAATGCTCGTTGTAATTTAGATATATAATAAGCTCGATAGTTAAATGTCCTAGAGCTAATTCAATATTAAGTAATGTGATTTATAATTTAAAAGTTTTAAAATTTTTAAAATTTAAAAATCAAAATTTAATTAAATTAAAAATCAGTTTCATAAGAAGGAACAAAAACAAAGTCAATTATCTGTACGATCGTTTCGGAAATCCGTGCTTTTTATTTGTGGTATACATGAAGTCACGTAGAATAATTATACATAGTTTTTTTGGTAAGCACGGTCTCCTCATCAGCAAATTTAGGAGGATTTCTATTGAATTGAAAAGACACCAAAAATAAACCTAGCATTAAAAGTAAGGCAGATGAATCTGAAAAATTGAAGTAAAAGGTTTGGATATAAAATTTATAAGAAAATTAATAAGGAAATTGGTATAGGTTAGAGATAGAAATGAGTAGAAAAAAAATATATATTTTTGAATTTACATAATAAATTTGATTTAAAAATATATATATATATAATTACTTTTTGGTTTTCATTTTTTTGAAATCAGGAACTGTATTTAAAGTAGTCATTTAGATGTTTGCTATAGCTTTTTATTTTATTGAATGATGAATTTTAAAAGGGCGACGCTCGTGCAGTAAATTGTTTCCGTTAGCGTATTTTGATTTAGAGACGCCACAGTTAATATCTATAGAGAGAGAGTTTTTTTTTTTTTTTTTTTTTTGCAAGTTTTTAAGGGGAGATAATTGTCATGGCTTTATTTATTATTTGATTTACGAGTCTAAGGGCGGTAATTGGTTTAACTTAATTTATTAAAAAAAAAAAAAAAAAAAAAAATCTATTTTTACTAATGAGTAATTTTTAATGATTTAAGGTGGTTTATATTTATTAAATTTAAACCAACGTTTATGATTACACGATAGAAGCTCGTGTCTTGAATTTACTAGTTTGGTTGTGCTTTTTATATCTTCATATTTTAAAATTTTTACGGTTTCTTTTGTACATAATGTACAAAATTTATCTCCTGGTTTATATGATTTGCAAGTCTCAATTATTTGCCATTTTAAGTTGAAAGAAATATTGCTATTTTTTAGTTGCCAAATATAGTTGGATAGAGTAGTTTGGTTTGATAGAGAGTTATTTTTAAAAGAATGTTTGTGCGTTGAAATTCTATGTTTTATTGGGCCAGATGTGGAACCAATATATATTACCTCTTGATTATTATGATTATTTTCCGTTAGGTCTATTGTTGGATTATAATGTGGTGGGTTGGTTAATAATTGATCGGTAGATTGATTTAAGTTGGTGTTATTATTTAATTCGGTAGTTGAGTTATGGCTGTTGATAGGTTCTTGTATATTTGGAGTTTTTGATACTGTGCAGCTATAGATAACATTTTTAATTTTACATGAGCCTTGTAGGGGACATTTATTTTTTCTTCTACAGTTACAGTCCGATGTATTTTGTATAGTTGCATTTTGTAGTTTATTAATTTTATTATTATTAGAGCTAATTATTTTCTGATGAAGGTTAGGCATAGTAGAGTAAGAGACTTTAATTGTGTTCTTATTGAAAATCTTATTATATCTATGGGGGGCTTTAAAGTTCTTATCTAATATTTTAAAAAATTCTCTAGCTATGTTTGTTTCTAGGTTTTTGGAATACGGGGGGTTGAACCATAGGATCTCCTTGTGTCTATTCTTACGTTTGCGGGTTTTAGTTTGTTGTTTATTTATATTATTATCTAATATTTGTAGTTTGGTTTTATCTTTTTTTGTCTCCTGGTTATTTTTCTTAACTCGTATACGGGAAGACATTGCCATATTATATGTTATTACGCTCTTAATAGGTTTATTTTTAATGCAGTTTATGTTTCTATCATTTTCATTTATGAATTTAATTTGTGAATTATATCCAGAGTTTTTAAGGGCTTCATTATAGTATTTTTCATTTTTGGTAAATATTGATTTAGTAGAAGACAGTCTAGAAATTCTTAGAGCGATATTGGGAACTATTGATTTTAATATTGATTTAGGGTGGTTTGATTGATTGTGGACATATAGAAGTGATTGGTTAGGTTTATGGTATGGTTCAAAGGTAGAATTTTCAAGATTTAAGGTTATGTCTAAGAAATTAACAATTTTTTTATTAGGGTCGATTTTTATACTAAGTCCATAATTTTTAAATAATTTATGTAGAGCTTTAATTGCATTTTCATAATTTTTATTAGTAGAATTCGTTATGAAAAGTGCATCATCTCTATATAGCCCTCCTTCAAGTTTGAATTGTTTATGGAGTATACAATGTATTTCATTTAAAAGGAAAAGGCCAACTAGATCAGTGACCTGAGTCGAGTCCGTCGATCCCATTAAAATGTTGAAGTGGTTAGGGGTATTTTTCCTGGTCCAATATTTATTATCAAATGTTATTAAAGACTGTCTAGCTATAAGTATTAGTTTAGTTTCGTCTTGAGTTATATTAGTTAATTTTCGTGCCATTAATAGAGATTTATTAAGTAGGATAGGTGATATAGATTGGTAATATGATTCAATGTCAAAAGAAAGAAATTTAATATTATTTTTATTTTGAATATTAGAAAACCAGTCGATTACTTGGTTTGAAGATTGCCATAGTGGGTATTTTATTATGGATTTAATTTTGGGGATAATTCTATCTAATATGTTTTTACTAACCAGTCCTATATCTGATTTCGAGGGGCAAATGAGTCTTATAGTAGGGTTGATATTGAAGCTGTGTTTGTGGTCTTTTAAAGTAAATCTCGGGGTACCTGGTACTGTTATTTCTGTGTATTTATCTATTTTAAGTTTAGTTAAAATGTTTTTTGCATCATTATTTATTTTATTTAGTGCTGATTTATTAGTAGTTTTATAATTTTTATTAAGTTCTTTATATATTAGATTTTTATATTGTATATAGTCCATTGTGTAGAAATTTCCAGTTTTATCTGCCGGTACTATGAGTTTATTTTGGTGGCTTGTAGAAATAGATTTTGAAAATTTATTTATTTTTTTAAGTGTTGGAGTGATATATTTTTTATTTTTCTTTAACTTAATATTTTAGATCAGGTTGATTAAGTCATTTTCAAAATTTTCAGTGTCTATGTTTCTCTTAGGGTTTTTGTATGTTTTTAGTCTGTAGTATTTCGCTGCTTTTCTTTCTTCATTGTCTTGTCTGAGGATGGTTTCTTTTATTTCTCCAGGTTGGTGGTGTATTGGTTCTGTGGTTTCACTTTGGTAATTATCAAAATGGTAGGCTTTCCATCTCAAGTTCCTTATAAATGTATTTATACTTGTAATTAAGCTGGTTATAAAGGTGTCTTTAGGGGGTATGGGGATGCATTTAGTTGATAATTGTATGTCCTTCTTATGAAACATATCTACAATTACGTATATAAACTCAACCTGTTATAGGGAGCTGATAATTTAAAGGAGATTAGAATAATAGTCTAAAGAGCTAAGTGTATTTTAATGTAATAGTGAAATTACTAGTTTAATTAAAATACAGGAAATGCTCGTTGTAATTTAGATATATAATAAGCTCGATAGTTAAATGTCCTAGAGCTAATTCAATATTAAGTAATGTGATTTATAATTTAAAAGTTTTAAAATTTTTTAAAATTTAAAAATCAAAATTTAATTAAATTAAAAATCAGTTTCATAAGAAGGAACAACAACAAAGTCAATTATCTGTACGATCGTTTCGGAAATCCGTGCTTTTTATTTGTGGTATACATGAAGTCACGTAGAATAATTATACATAGTTTTTTTGGTAAGCACGGTCTCCTCATCAGCAAATTTAGGAGGATTTCTATTGAATTGAAAAGACACCAAAAATAAACCTAGCATTAAAAGTAAGGCAGATGAATCTGAAAAATTGAAGTAAAAGGTTTGGATATAAAATTTATAAGAAAATTAATAAGGAAATTGGTATAGGTTAGAGATAGAAATGAGTAGAAAAAAAATATATATTTTTGAATTTACATAATAAATTTGATTTAAAAATATATATATATATAATTACCTTTTGGTTTTCATTTTTTTGAAATCAGGAACTGTATTTAAAGTAGTCATTTAGATGTTTGCTATAGCTTTTTATTTTATTGAATGATGAATTTTAAAAGGGCGACGCTCGTGCAGTAAATTGTTTCCGTTAGCGTATTTTGATTTAGAGACGCCACAGTTAATATCTATAGAGAGAGAGTTTTTTTTTTTTTTTTTTTTTTTTGCAAGTTTTTAAGGGGAGATAATTGTCATGGCTTTATTTATTATTTGATTTACGAGTCTAAGGGCGGTAATTGGTTTAACTTAATTTATTAAAAAAAAAAAAAAAAAAAAAATCTATTTTTACTAATGAGTAATTTTTAATGATTTAAGGTGGTTTATATTTATTAAATTTAAACCAACGTTTATGATTACACGATAGAAGCTCGTGTCTTGAATTTACTAGTTTGGTTGTGGTTTTTATATCTTCATATTTTAAAATTTTTACGGTTTCTTTTGTACATAATGTACAAAATTTATCTCCTGGTTTATATGATTTGCAAGTCTCAATTATTTGCCATTTTAAGTTGAAAGAAATATTGCTATTTTTTAGTTGCCAAATATAGTTGGATAGAGTAGTTTGGTTTGATAGAGAGTTATTTTTAAAAGAATGTTTGTGCGTTGAAATTCTATGTTTTATTGGGCCAGATGTGGAACCAATATATATTACCTCTTGATTATTATGATTATTTTCCGTTAGGTCTATTGTTGGATTATAATGTGGTGGGTTGGTTAATAATTGATCGGTAGATTGATTTAAGTTGGTGTTATTATTTAATTCGGTAGTTGAGTTATGGCTGTTGATAGGTTCTTGTATATTTGGAGTTTTTGATACTGTGCAGCTATAGATAACATTTTTAATTTTACATGAGCCTTGTAGGGGACATTTATTTTTTCTTCTACAGTTACAGTCCGATGTATTTTGTATAGTTGCATTTTGTAGTTTATTAATTTTATTATTATTAGAGCTAATTATTTTCTGATGAAGGTTAGGCATAGTAGAGTAAGAGACTTTAATTGTGTTCTTATTGAAAATCTTATTATATCTATGGGGGGCTTTAAAGTTCTTATCTAATATTTTAAAAAATTCTCTAGCTATGTTTGTTTCTAGGTTTTTGGAATACGGGGGGTTGAACCATAGGATCTCCTTGTGTCTATTCTTACGTTTGCGGGTTTTAGTTTGTTGTTTATTTATATTATTATCTAATATTTGTAGTTTGGTTTTATCTTTTTTTGTCTCCTGGTTATTTTTCTTAACTCGTATACGGGAAGACATTGCCATATTATATGTTATTACGCTCTTAATAGGTTTATTTTTAATGCAGTTTATGTTTCTATCATTTTCATTTATGAATTTAATTTGTGAATTATATCCAGAGTTTTTAAGGGCTTCATTATAGTATTTTTCATTTTTGGTAAATATTGATTTAGTAGAAGACAGTCTAGAAATTCTTAGAGCGATATTGGGAACTATTGATTTTAATATTGATTTAGGGTGGTTTGATTGATTGTGGACATATAGAAGTGATTGGTTAGGTTTATGGTATGGTTCAAAGGTAGAATTTTCAAGATTTAAGGTTATGTCTAAGAAATTAACAATTTTTTTATTAGGGTCGATTTTTATACTAAGTCCAAATAATTTTTAAATAATTTATGTAGAGCTTTAATTGCATTTTCATAATTTTTATTAGTAGAATTCGTTATGAAAAGTGCATCATCTCTATATAGCCCTCCTTCAAGTTTGAATTGTTTATGGAGTATACAATGTATTTCATTTAAAAGGAAAAGGCCAACTAGATCAGTGACCTGAGTCGAGTCCGTCGATCCCATTAAAATGTTGAAGTGGTTAGGGGTATTTTTCCTGGTCCAATATTTATTATCAAATGTTATTAAAGACTGTCTAGCTATAAGTATTAGTTTAGTTTCGTCTTGAGTTATATTAGTTAATTTTCGTGCCATTAATAGAGATTTATTAAGTAGGATAGGTGATATAGATTGGTAATATGATTCAATGTCAAAAGAAAGAAATTTAATATTATTTTTATTTTGAATATTAGAAAACCAGTCGATTACTTGGTTTGAAGATTGCCATAGTGGGTATTTTATTATGGATTTAATTTTGGGGATAATTCTATCTAATATGTTTTTACTAACCAGTCCTATATCTGATTTCGAGGGGCAAATGAGTCTTATAGTAGGGTTGATATTGAAGCTGTGTTTGTGGTCTTTTAAAGTAAATCTCGGGGTACCTGGTACTGTTATTTCTGTGTATTTATCTATTTTAAGTTTAGTTAAAATGTTTTTTGCATCATTATTTATTTTATTTAGTGCTGATTTATTAGTAGTTTTATAATTTTTATTAAGTTCTTTATATATTAGATTTTTATATTGTATATAGTCCATTGTGTAGAAATTTCCAGTTTTATCTGCCGGTACTATGAGTTTATTTTGGTGGCTTGTAGAAATAGATTTTGAAAATTTATTTATTTTTTTAAGTGTTGGAGTGATATATTTTTTATTTTTCTTTAACTTAATATTTTAGATCAGGTTGATTAAGTCATTTTCAAAATTTTCAGTGTCTATGTTTCTCTTAGGGTTTTTGTATGTTTTTAGTCTGTAGTATTTCGCTGCTTTTCTTTCTTCATTGTCTTGTCTGAGGATGGTTTCTTTTATTTCTCCAGGTTGGTGGTGTATTGGTTCTGTGGTTTCACTTTGGTAATTATCAAAATGGTAGGCTTTCCATCTCAAGTTCCTTATAAATGTATTTATACTTGTAATTAAGCTGGTTATAAAGGTGTCTTTAGGGGGTATGGGGATGCATTTAGTTGATAATTGTATGTCCTTCTTATGAAACATATCTACAATTACGTATATAAACTCAACCTGTTATAGGGAGCTGATAATTTAAAGGAGATTAGAATAATAGTCTAAAGAGCTAAGTGTATTTTAATGTAATAGTGAAATTACTAGTTTAATTAAAATACAGGAAATGCTCGTTGTAATTTAGATATATAATAAGCTCGATAGTTAAATGTCCTAGAGCTAATTCAATATTAAGTAATGTGATTTATAATTTAAAAGTTTTAAAATTTTTAAAATTTAAAAATCAAAATTTAATTAAATTAAAAATCAGTTTCATAAGAAGGAACAAAAACAAAGTCAATTATCTGTACGATCGTTTCGGAAATCCGTGCTTTTTATTTGTGGTATACATGAAGTCACGTAGAATAATTATACATAGTTTTTTTGGTAAGCACGGTCTCCTCATCAGCAAATTTAGGAGGATTTCTATTGAATTGAAAAGACACCAAAAATAAACCTAGCATTAAAAGTAAGGCAGATGAATCTGAAAAATTGAAGTAAAAGGTTTGGATATAAAATTTATAAGAAAATTAATAAGGAAATTGGTATAGGTTAGAGATAGAAATGAGTAGAAAAAATATATATATTTTTGAATTTACATAATAAATTTGATTTAAAAATATATATATATATAATTACCTTTTGGTTTTCATTTTTTTGAAATCAGGAACTGTATTTAAAGTAGTCATTTAGATGTTTGCTATAGCTTTTTATTTTATTGAATGATGAATTTTAAAAGGGCGACGCTCGTGCAGTAAATTGTTTCCGTTAGCGTATTTTGATTTAGAGACGCCACAGTTAATATCTATAGTGAGAGAGTTTTTTTTTTTTTTTTTTTTTTTTGCAAGTTTTTAAGGGGAGATAATTGTCATGGCTTTATTTATTATTTGATTTACGAGTCTAAGGGCGGTAATTGGTTTAACTTAATTTATTAAAAAAAAAAAAAAAAAAAAAAAAATCTATTTTTACTAATGAGTAATTTTTAATGATTTAAGGTGGTTTATATTTATTAAATTTAAACCAACGTTTATGATTACACGATAGAAGCTCGTGTCTTGAATTTACTAGTTTGGTTGTGGTTTTTATATCTTCATATTTTAAAATTTTTACGGTTTCTTTTGTACATAATGTACAAAATTTATCTCCTGGTTTATATGATTTGCAAGTCTCAATTATTTGCCATTTTAAGTTGAAAGAAATATTGCTATTTTTTAGTTGCCAAATATAGTTGGATAGAGTAGTTTGGTTTGATAGAGAGTTATTTTTAAAAGAATGTTTGTGCGTTGAAATTCTATGTTTTATTGGGCCAGATGTGGAACCAATATATATTACCTCTTGATTATTATGATTATTTTCCGTTAGGTCTATTGTTGGATTATAATGTGGTGGGTTGGTTAATAATTGATCGGTAGATTGATTTAAGTTGGTGTTATATGTTAATAAAACATGTTAAAAAACACTTCGAAATGAGTGAAAAACATATTTAATCTGAAAAGGATACACTAGATGAATGGATAGTCCTTAATCCGCTGAGTTTCGAAGTCTTTGATGAAACAACAAGTAAGTCAAAGATCTTACTTGAAAACAAAAAAAAGTGAAGCAGAGGGAATATGGTAAAGAAAAAGGTGATTACACACGAATGCATAGTCTGGTGGAAGATAAAAATCCAGTGACGGTAAAATCGAAATGTAAAACTTTAAAAAGTTAAAAGAATTTCCATTTGTACAAGTAAAATCCAAGTTGATCCCGTAATTGCTCATATTATAAGCTCTATTTCCTATTTGGTTTTATCGAGCTTTTCCGTCTGGCTGAGATAATTTTATAAATATTAATTCTTTAATATTTATAAGTTACTTTAATTTTACCATCTTACATCATTTTGGTGAATTCAATTGTAATTTTCATTATATATATATATATATATATATATATATATATACATACATATATATATATATGTATATATATGTATATCTACCATTTTTATCCCTATTCCCTGTCATATATATATATATATATATATATATATATATATATATATATATATATATAGCGTGGTAGATAAAAGTATATTTCCGTGTAGTAACGTTATGTGAGGAAAGCAAAAAAAAAGAAGAGAACAGCAAAAAAACAATCAATAAAGCACAGAATAATAGGCATAAAACATAATACAGAATAGAGGATTTTAATAATAATTATACAAAATAATAAACCCATTTAATTATATACGTTTTTATACTATGTTTATTCACTTCAGACAACATTTATTAAGATTGTAATCGAATACTTGAAGGTGCTACAGAACATACCTCTGAGGCAATAAATTATACAATCTATAATATAAATCTAACCAATCTGTTAAAATGTATGTATGTATGTATGTATGTATGTATCTCTGCTTAACACTTTAAATAGAGGGGACTGGTTTTCGCTAACTTTGTATCGTTTTGAAGCACGGCCCTTTGGATGACAAATATCGAGAGCCTGGCGAAAAAGAGTAATTCCTTCACCCTTATCTGATCACTTCTTTACGCAGAGCCGTCGCTTCTTTCGCGCCTATTTTCGAAAGTAATCCTCTCTTTTCGATTGACTACCCTTAATTTAAACCTATGCCACTTCCAGTTTGGCGATAGCAAAGACGTCAATTTTTTAATGTTCTAATCCCCCTTCGTGGTACGGGTTCGAGCCTATCTGCTTACAACCACTTTTTGTTTACACAACACACACCTCAAAACACCCAGGCAGCGCCGGGCAACCAGGCTGGTTTATTTATAAGGCGTAAAATGTTATATACAACTGCAATTCTTTCATGCAAATTTGTGTTAGTATGATACATTGTGATAACAGTGTATATAAACAATAATAATATGTTAGTCAGGATACGATCTCACTGTTGTATTCTTTTTCAAGACCCTGATTTGTCAGTCTAAAAGTAAAAATGCACTACGTAGGAAAAACATCACGGTATCTATCCATTAATTTACATCAGTATAACATGCTGCACGATATCTACATCGCTTCATTTGTTAAAATATTATTAATATATTAATTATATATTCAAATAGATATATATGCATATATATATACATATATATATATATATATTAGTTTAGGGTAAACAGTAACATATGGTCGCTACAAACACACATCTGTTTCAGTCAATGAGACTTCCTCATGTGACCCTGAACCCACCGACGCTACAACGAAAAATGGGAAGGGAGAGGGAGATTTCCTTTGTGGCGTCGATGCGTTCAGGGTCGCCTGAGGAAGTCTCATTGACTGGAACATATGGCTGTTTGTCATTGAAATTACGTCCGTGTATTCCCAGCTGGAACTGCCCACAACGAAGAATTAGTTGATGTTATATAGGGGCATAGGTGGTTGATGGATGAGGAGAGAAAAGTATAAGAACTTAAACGCGTGGGGAACAGCATATTCTCGGAAGATGTTATGTGACATTCAAATTAGCTCAGAAAATAACAGGTATGCTGATCGTGGTAAATACTGCAGAGTTAAAATCTACTGTTAATGACTCCCCTTTTTAACGGATCGAGCAGAGAAATCCTTCCTGTGCTTGTACATTTCCCTACCAACCTACCATGTAACTCTTCCATCTATAGACTCGTGATTTGACATAAGTGGTGATGAGATTTGGGAAAATATTTTTGATCGGTTTTCGGCCAGAAATTTGGCTGTCAAGAAGTCAAAGTTCAACGAGTTAACCTTAGAGAACTCTACCAGACTCCTACGCCGATTTTTAGTATAAACACTTAAAATTTAAGAAATCAAACGTTTTAATTTAATTTTAGCCCAAAGCAATAAATATTAAGGGGTCAAAATTGCAGTTCAAAAATTGACCTCTGTTGCTGATGATTGTAAACAACTAGTAATATATTTTTTTGGAAAAATGCATTTGTTGATTAAGCGAGTTAATGTTTTGCAATTTACTATTCCTACTAAAAAAACTGGCAGGAACTCTTATATAATTAATCAGAACGTATTGTCTTTTACATCTTCTGCGTCAAAAAAGTTTAGTCACAATCGTGGTAGCTTATGGGCAAAGAATGGGCTCTCCTGGATCAAACCTACATTATTTTTATGATGAACTGTAACAACTATTATTCAATACCTCTGATCATTATAAAATCATTCCACTAAGCGATGTGAATGTGAGTGGGAGGTTTTACACTTGAAAATGTTTTCTGTACCTCGATCTGGAAATGCTAACAACAATGGTCTACAGTTTGGAAACAGACATGATCTTATGATTGGAAATACTTTGTTCCTTCAGAAAAAAAACAAAGGTAAAGTTACATCACACCACCTATGTGCAAGACACTGGCATATGATAGGTTATATTATTGATCACAGATGTGATGTACAAAACGTGTCTCACGTTCGAGCAATGAGAAGCGCAGAAAGTTGGAGGAATCGTCAATTTGTAAAAATAAAAATGGAAACACCCGTCTAGCCAAAACCACTGTCAGTAATTTTCCCACTCTTTATATGTGCCTAAATCAAAACTTAGATTCCATGAACTAAGCTTCCTTCTTAGAAGTGCCGCCTGTGAAACTTTCTTCCGTTTGTCTGTTTCCCACATGACTACAACTTGGATGTCTTCAAGTCTAACATAACAAGTTTCTGATGAATCGCCCCCTTAAGTAAGCCTCTTTATCAAATCTCCATTACTAACGGTTACTACGATATTATCCCACTGATTACTGTACACGCATAACCCTTATTCCCGAGTGGCCTTCGGGTATTGATAAGTCGTGATTTCCTTGTAAAAAAACTTAAGATGTATCGTAAAACATGATATGCTACTATATGCAAAACAGGTTTAGATATCAAAGTTCTTTCCCTTCCCCGAAACAAAGAATATATTTCAGAGTACGCTTACCTCTATTGAACTGAATAAAATAAATTATCAGAGAATTTTAGAGTGATATTCTTTTCTGCTTCTAAAGAAATCTCATGGTTTCAGTAGAAAATGGGGTTAGGACTGGTTTGCATTATAAATAGTAGAGAAATGATGCAACTCTTGAAACTAAGCACAATCTTTTCCGAAAAAAAAATTATTCTCAAAGTCATACAAACAGGCAAAGATAGAAACTATGTAAACAAACAAGGATTTCCGGAAAGTAGCAAAAATTCGCTTCCGCAATATTCCAAAAAAGTGATGGCTGAATGATGCAGAATAAACACAACTCGCATCAAATCATCAAGACTGTTAAGTAAACAATAAAAGCTGGGTAACAGTAATCGACTTCTTGCTCCTCTCAAATCGAATACTGTACAGCCCTTAACCAACGAAAAAATAGCAAGAAACGGTAATGTGAACATTGTACCGAATTTCTTAATCGGCATCCAGTCGTGGCAAAATTAGTATAGGATCTCATTAACAAAATGATTCGATTATGCCGTTTGATGGTGTGCCTTGTAGAAATAAGATCAAAGTCTGTGTGAGTTAAATTCTTTACAAGGAACAATGACTAGGTGACATAACATCATAGTCTTGAAAGGATATAGATGATAAACTTATATATTATTAAAAAGAAATGAAGAAGTGACGCGCGTCAAGAATAAAATGATGCGATACTCGTGTCTTTATATAAGTAGGGTTCGAGATCAGACTGACAATTTTAAGATATCTTTGCCGGCTCTTCTTGATAAGGTGATCTCGAGCTTTATTCTGAGTAGCTTAGGCTACGCAATTGTCCATGGATTACTTTTGGAATCACAGTGTGGTGTCCATGTCAAGCGTTGAACAGTGAATATAATTTCAGTAATCGGCAACTGCAGAAGTACCGAACAAATTTCCGTTGTGCATATGTTTTACTGACTTATACACAGCTTTTGATACTGTAAAAATACCAACTCTTTGGGAAATCTTACTGAAGTTGGGGTGCCCCGAAATATTTGTCGATTTTATTTGTACTCTTTGAGACTGATTAAAAGTTAGAGTTGCTCTAATAGCATTCTATCTGATGAATACCTATCAATAGTTGTGTGAAAATGGTGACATTTCTGCACTGACGTTATTCAATATCCACTTTGTTATGTGGTTTTCTGACGAACCTCAGTGTCTATATCAGTTATTGGGCATTTGGCAGTGTATATAATAACCGTAGATGCTTTCCCAAACAAACGTGCCCCTTTCATTGGAGAAGGAGGTGCTTTACTTGAATAAATGGGATATCGTTACAGGAGATGGGTTGACATAGTTCATTATTGGCAATATTCTTTCTCCATGGAACTCATTCAGTTTAAAGTTTTACCTAAAAAGCAGCCGTCTTTTATGATTCACCACCCGCATCGCCTTATATAGAAAAAAAAGAGAAAATATATACACTTTTTTCCATACTTATACTTAATTGTTATACTTTCTGAAACATAGGAGATTTACAAAGAAATCTATTTTAGCATAAAACATGCTGTTTTATCTTTTGCATCACTGCAAAGTCCGTGCGTACACTTAACATGCTATCAAGGTACATACAAACATCACTGTGTAAAAAGTAAGTATTCTTAACGTCCCACTATTTGTCAAGCCGAAAAAGAGTACTCTATAAACACCAGGAAGAAATACTGAGTAATTTAAAAAATGGTGCTTAAGACAGATAATCTATATCAATGTTTCAGACACAGTAATACTAGTGAAAACAAGCGTACCAAAAGACACAACACTTTTTTTTATCTGAAACAATCGTAACTATAATGGAAAAACTGGCTTAAGATGGAAGTAAGTGAAAGACGCTAGTGCGCAATGAAATAAAAGAGGTAGCCTTGCTCGAGACCAACCGGATGTCAAATGTCAGTTAATCGAATATCCTCATTAATAAAAACTCGGAAAGATGTTTAAAATGCAGACATCAGCAAGGAAAGTGATGTGCACCGTCTTCTGTGAAAGGAATGTCGTCATCTGTTTTGCTTTCTTGGAACCATATTTGACAAGCTGAAAGCCCTGATTTTCTGTGTAATTCCGGAGAAAATAGAATCAGTCACAACAAGAGGCCACACTATACACACGTTTTAAAACAACAGATTTGATGGCCCATTTTTATTCACCGCATATTTGCGAAATGATATCGCCAGTTTTACTCTGGCCATTTCGTATGCAACATATTTCGGACAACTGCGCTGTAATTGCAGTCGTAATAAATGGGCCGCTCTGACAGGTTCGTATTTTAGTGACTGACTAATAAAGGCTCTTGTAAATCGTTGGAAAACTGTGCATATAGATTTGTAGTGACTATTTACAAATATAAATTCTGGTGCAAAAGGGTGGATGTTTTTAAAAGTCGAGTTTTCTTATATCTTTAAATTTTTGAGTTTAGTAAAGATGGTGTTATGTTCTGAACACACCCTGGTAGAATTCAACTATTTTTAAACACTAAATAGATGAGTGTATCTCGTTCTGTTATGTCGTATACGAAATAAAATTCACAACGAACATTTTCATTTCTTATAAATTAAAATGTCGTTTCTTTTTATATTTTAAAACACTTGTTGACTGATTCTTGTAATCATTCTGAAAATGATTTAAATGGTTATAGAATTACAAATATAAACAATTGGGGGCATTGTTTCCATATGTCTATACATATTGCATACACTATTTACTGGAAATGTTATTTTAGGTTTCTTAACTTGTTGATAAGTAGCCATGTCACCTAATATTATTACTGCATTGTTTTACTATATTCTTTTGTTACATTTTACTTCGCCAGAAGTTTTTAGAAACAATGGAGTCACCTTCTGGAGGCTAACACTTGATCTCCATATGAGCCACATATATTTAAATATTAAAGTAAAGTTTTCTGTACCTCTACAGCATTGACTAAGTAAAGATGTTTGAACACCATTTTTCTATACTTAAGTGATTAGTAAACTATATTATACTACACATTTCTTTTAATCTGTCCATAATAATGGATTTACGGAGTAGAATTACACTTTTACTTAGAAAGTATACATTTCCATGACGTTACTGGAGGTTACATTACTTGATGAAGGTTCATTTTTTTCTCGTAAAAGCCAGTATGGGTATGCAATACTGAATGGATCTTGTTTCGGAAACGAGTACTATGTACATTTAAATATGCTCCATGGTTTATTTATGGGAAAATTATTCTCATGCCTGGTTGCCTTTAATACTCATTGTACATACATTCATTAGATATTCGAAAATAGTATTTAGTAGGCTTTCTAGTTCCTTCCAGTAGGCATTGAAGTTTTATTAAATGTGGAGAAAACAGTGTGAATGGGAAGAAAACTCATATAAACAATTTGAATGTTTTGTCTTCAAGCCAATTTTTGCTTTCCTTCTTTATTAGTATGCTAGGTAATCATAGCTTCTTGCATTGTCTGAGTTTTTCTAAACATAATGAAAGAATGTTTTAAATCTTCAATTTCTTAATTGGAGTGATATAGAGTGCGATGTTTGAATTATTTTTCCAAATGCTATTATTTAATTCATAAGTGCTTAGCAGGCGGAGCGATATTTTCTGGTCGTAAAATACGCTTGGATATGGTGTTATGATAAACGCATATTCGTATTGATTATGATTTTATATTAGATCCAATACATAGTAATGATTAAGTAAGTTAAATAAAACATGACTTGTGTGCCACCCTCGAGAATTGAGAGTAAAACATTTCGCTTAAGATTTATTTTTTTGCGTTGACAGTAATGGCTGTGCTATGAAGACGTGTTTGCTGCAAAGCTAAACATTAAAACATCAAGCAATGGCTACGCATGCATATTCGCGATGCTGTCGTTCTTCCTTTACCTGGCAAATCCAATTACTTTAATTTTCCATCTTTGTACCCATTTCCCCCGCTTAAAACACAAATATAATGTTTCGTCTGGATTCAAATAACCTATATATTAAGTTCCATGTCTGTAGATCAAATACTGACAGAGGAGTTTAGTAGGCACTTTTTTAAACAAATATATATATATATATATATATATATATATATATATATATATATATATACAGAGAGAGAGAGAGAGAGAGAAAGAGAGAGAGAAAGATTTGTGCCTACTATAACTGTTTTATGCAAATATTACGCAAGTATTACTCATATAGAATTTCTGCATGAATTTCTTACATGTATTATTAAACTAAATATAATGATTCCATGGGAAAACCGAAAAAAAAAAACTAATAACGAATTAATTAAAATGAATGTTCAAAAGTATATGAAAATTAGTTAAATAATTTTAACTAAGAAATAAACCATTTTTAAAAACGTTTTTTTATATGAATAACAATACACAAAATATAGGAGTATAGATTTATTTTTTTTACATTTTCACCCCAAACAAGGCACATTGCCACTTTGGTGTAGGGGGCTACTATCAGGGGCAGCAACTACTGGGGCATTATGTGGGGATTTGGGCAGCAAGATGTCGGTTCACGTTACACTTGAACTTCTGCATGTCAGTACAGTTAGAGAAGCAGGGACCTGGAATGGAATTCCAGAGTCTAGCGGTTTTGGGGAAGAAACTACTGGAGTAGAAAGATCTTTTACAGCTAGGGATCTCTACCGTGTTGGGGTGGGATTTAGCCGCCTGTCGTGTTTGTCGAGGGTGTCTACGTCGTGGGGCACAAGTGTGTGCAGTTCGTCAGATAATTCACCATTAAAATACTTGTAGAACAGGCAGAGGGATGCAACGTTCGTCTATTGAACAGAGGCTGAAGCTTAGATGCCAGTTCAGGACCTATCAGATTGGCAACTATCTTTTAAACCTTGTCTAGGAGCGAGAGACTAGCAGCGGATGCACCAGCCCAAATGTGACAACAATACTCCATACATAGGCGAATGGTGGCCTGTAGAGGTACAGAATACTTTTAGGTGTCAGTAGTTGTCTAGCACGGAAGAGAGAGCCTACCTTTTTCGCAGCGGCCCTGGGAATGTTTTCAAAATAATTGTTGCAACTCATGTTTCCTGTGAACGTTAGGCCAAGCAGTTTGAAAGATGTACTCTCAGGCAGGGAGTCACTGGCGATTGCTATTGGTGGCAGAGAAGGTTTCTTGTAATTATTGAAGGAACCCAGTTTAGTCTTGTCAGCATTGAATGTGACCATCCATTTATGTCCCCATTCCACTACAGATTGGAGGTCATCCTCTAGGAGTTTTGACATTCCTTTAGATTTATGGATGAAATATGTTGTGATATTATACCAGTATTAAATCTTAAGAGATTTTCCGCCAAGAACAGAAAACATGATATTACTACCGGGCTGAAATTGATATTCTATTCAAATCAAAGCGCCCTCTCTATATTTCCGGAAAATTTACGTAATTATTATATAATTAAATATTATTTTCTATAGACCAACTTATATAATTAAATTTATACTTACAGTTTTACTGGTATTTAATTTTTTTCATTTTGTCATAAGCACTGTAAGGCGTGTATTCAGTGCCGAGCAGAACTAGAACAACTTAATAAAAAGTTAATGCTATCAAAATGTTTCGAAGGTTCATTATTAAAAATAAGTGCTTTCATTACAAAATAACTGGATACTTTTAACATGCTGCAATAATATAATGATTTTCTCATTGACTTTAAAAAAATAATTCAATTTAGAAACTTGAAGCATTTCTTTATCACTTGGAAACTATTTTACTTTAAATGTTAGAAACTAATTACACATTTTCACACAATCAACAGTGAGGAATATACAGTTCTGGCTCACAATAGTAGAGCAACCTATTATAATTTCAGAAAAAGAACACCTGGATTTTTCAATAATATTTTGTCATGGTTAGTGTGTAGTATTTATTAATGTTTAAAAATAGATTTGTTAAAAATATACAATTTAGCCCACTGAAATTTTATTTTATTACCGAATGACGGAGAGTGATTTAATGATTTAATCGCATGTGCATCGATTCTTATTTCCTCATGTTATTGCACTGAATGTCATCATATCACGTTGTGTGAAGATTCTGTTGTAAGATTTAGTATATTTTCACGTCACCGTGATCTTTAAAAAGCATCGGGTATGCACGAGAGGAGTAACGTTTGACGGTTTCCAAAATGTGGAAGTGTGGTTCTGTGAAATTGATCTGTGTGAAACGAACAGGATTTACACTCGCACCCAATCAATCCGTGTATTAACAACGCATGTTTAAACTGACATTGGTATAGTCTTGTACAAAACGCCTTGCAACTGGGATCTCACCCGTCAGTGTCTGCTGATTTTCTAAAAGTAATTCTAACAAGAAATAGTTGAATTCAAGTAATGCAAAAAAGCACCAGTCTCATTAAAAAAACAATGCCATTTGGATCGCATCAGTATTTTCAATTTGAGAGTTTGAACAACTAGCTTCACTATCCTGCATCTTTTGACATCTAATGTTTTATTTTTAACTAATGTACTGACTAATTTGTAAAATGTCAAAAAAGTGCTATTGTCATGCCTTAGTATTAATTACATGCGTCGGTTTTGTGTAGCATAGCACGCCACATGTCGGACATTTCTCAATGGTAACAGTAATCAATTACACCTGCACACCTGCAAAAGCTAATGCAGACTAATTATCGCATCATACCAGGAATATAAGCGTCCCCACGGGATAATGGAAAGAGAATAATTGCCTACTAGACGCCAGTATCAGATGTCACCGGTTTCTTTGTTTTTCAAAAAATCTGATAGGAGGATACTTCTCACTAGAAGTAAACAAATATTTCACCAAGTGGTTTTTCCTTTCAAGCCATCAAGCACGTAACTCAGGTTACAGAAAGGGGAACCTTTTTCTTAATAGAGGGGCACGTTTAATGAAACATCGAAAGCTGGTTAAAATGAGTAAACGATATAATAGAATATCAAAAATAATAAGATTTAACGCTAGCAGGCAGCCAGCATAAAACGTTTCCCTCGAGCCGTTTATGCAGCAGGCGTTAAAGAAGCAAGCAATGGTGTAAACGTTACTAACGCTATAGAAGACGCGCCAGCTTTGACCACAGACGACCAGGGTCAGCCAATATACCTTAAAAACAGATGTTCTGACCCACTATAATAACAAACATTAAGTAAACGCTTATTGGCCTGGTCATAGTCAGAATTTGCAAAAGAATGTTGCGGTTTTGCTACCATTATTCAAAGTAAAAGAAGTTGAGCAAATCAAATTCTAACCGAAAAAATAATAGAAACTGATGTCCACGACTAGAAAAGAACTCACCGCTTACCAGACTAAGATCACTAGTTGCCAAAATGATAACATATCTGATAGAAATAGAATCCACCCTATTAAGAATGCTACCCTATATATACAGAAAATGTTAAGCTATCTATCATAGAAGAAGACACTATAAATATACAAGAGTCTAGATGGGAGAAAGTAACATTGCTATGCTCAAGCAGAACATGTCAGGAAAGACAGAAGATCCGTGGGTAAATATTCTCTCCACCTCTGTTTAGGTAAAGCAAAATTTCTACTTTAAAATGTAGCATCTAAGTGATCCAACAGTCCTAATGTTTATAATGAGGCTGAGATAAAATACATAATGACAGAACATAATACAGATTCGTTACACTGAAAATTACGTCAGCTAAAAGCACAACCAGAATCACACCACCATTCACTTGTTGATTAAACACGATTTTTTTGTATTAATAGAATATATATATATATATATATATATATATATATATATACATATATATATATAGAGAGAGAGAGAGAGGGAGAGAGAGAGAGAGAGAGAGAGAGAGAGAGAGAGAGAAAGACACGGCAATATGCCAGTTGGCAAAAAGACGCCGACCCATTATGGCAAACAGACGTTAAGTGTTTTAAAATTCATCCTAACAAATGTTTTCATGTTCCCTTGTTTAAATTTGTTTTCTTTCTTTTCTTTATATATTTATTTGTCTGTACTTTTCCTGTCTTATTCGTCACCCCCCCCCCTTCGCGAGTACTATTGAAACGGGCAAAATACTGCTCACACATACTACAAAGTAAACTACAGATAAAAAAACAAAATACCGGGACTTCACCAATTATTCATAAATGCTGACCTATCTGACCACTGTTTTCGAATCTGACGCAGTACGAAGAATAAGATATCAAAAAATTATTAAGTTATATATGTATACTAATTTCATGCTTTAACTTCCTCTAGAACACTTGTAATATACCATGCCCAAAATACACCAATGTAAAAATATCGTTCGCAAGTCCAATGGTTACAGTAGACTAATACTTTCATCGTGCTTATTAAATGATTGCTTGTAAGCGGGGGAGAAATAATCTGTGTATATCATTAATACATACATAGAAATATATCATGTACCGTTCAAAGATGAGGTCGGAAATCGATTTTTTCATTTCAATAAATATCAACTCTAAATCTGCAACTACACTATTAGTGCAAGTCGCATACAATTTGCAGCAAAATTATTGAATTCAGTCAACCATTTCTCAATAGAACTTATTATTGCATGTCTTTTCTTGGGGATTGTACGGTGAGAAATGACATTCAATCTTCACAGATCCATTTTACTCTTGTGAAAGTGCATACAGATATCTTGTTTCGAAATGATTTAGATTAGGATTGCTAACCTTAATTATTCGAATTATTCGTACTTCGATTTTCATTATAGATGCTATTATGACAATGTTTTTGTCGACATTAAATGTCATTGGTTACACCTATGGTCCAATGGCTTGTAATGCTAAATAACTATCAATTGTATATTACGGTGTTTTTTAGGTTTCAGTTTCGATTCTCACTACCAGACATACTAAGAATTAATTTACGAATTAACATCTGTATCACGTTATAGTTAACGGAAATAAATAATATACACAATTGATTTTAATGAGGTCCCATATAGAATTCAGTAGAACCCCCCGAGGCAACAAACAAATAGGTTCTGGTTGAAGATACTCCAATACTACAGTGCTGAAATGTTGTATACAAGATGAGAACAAGCATCTCAAATATCAAAGAATGCGAGGGGCGTGCGAAATGGAATACACCGTGTTTAATCCGTGCTACTTGAGTAGAGTTTTATAAAAGCACATTTTTGTATAATTTTGATACAATAGAGAACACTCATTAAAAACTGTGCACTCTCCCACACATGCCTACTAATACTAACATACAAGGTATCATAAAAATAGAGGAGAAAAATACTCAGAGATTATGCCTTCCTCTCTACAATATTAAATTCCATGAAACGATCCCAACTAGTCTCGGACTTTTCCTACATACATGATTTAATATATATATATATATATATATATATATATATATATATATATATGCATCCATGCATAATTATATATATATAAATATATATATATATATATTTACTTATATATACATATATGTGCATCCATGCATAATTATATATATATATATATATAAATATATATATATATATATATATATATATATATATATATATATATGCAAATTAAGCTACAAAGAATGTGTAATATGCCACTCTCAGGAAGACTTGCTAAAGTATAGAATGAAACAATTTTTACTGCATGCATGATTGTAATCACGTTGTACGGAGTTTGCTACTAAACCAATCAGATTCTTTGTTATTCTCACATCAATTTATTGTTGTTAAAAGGTACGCGTTTATCACAAAAGTTTTAAGTTTATTGTACTTCACCGCCGTATTTGTTCGTTCTTAAACGGAGTAAACTCATCTTTTCTTTGTTGACGAGCTTATTTGTGTCTTCTGATTTTGTGGTTATACAAGTCTATTTCTTTATAATTAATAGTGCAATAATAAGTATCGTTATTGTTAGCATTGTTGCTACTGAAATATATTTTTGTGTTTTTTTTGTTAGTTTGTGGAGGTACATTAAATAATAAATATATATGTATATATATATGTATATATATATACGTATATATATATATATATATATATATATATATATATGCTCACCTATATTCATTTTACGTTATTTTGCTTGAGTTGTATATGCTCCGATACACTGTTTCCGCTTTTGGTCAATATTTTCTGTATAATCTAAATCATTAGTATTTTCTTGTTTACATGACCAATTTTCCTTATATTATGATGTATGATGTTAGTTGTATTAGTAGTTGTATTATCATTTCATTTTTCTTGCACATATCATCATATTGAATATATACATGTTTTAGTAGGCGTAAGTGTGTACTTTTATAGAGAGAACAAATTCTAGACATACGCTTAGTTTTATTTTGTCTCTATTTTCCGCCAAAACATTTCCTCTTTAAAACTACTTATGTTATTTCTGCTCGAGCATTTCCCTCATACTTCAATGTCGTCGCAAGAAAATCAGATTTTGACATTTACCTTATTGCGAAATATGTTTTTTTTATTCTATTCGTGTTGTCGCGCTTTATAAATAATTTGTTAATATCGAGAATATGTCATTTAAATGCTGTAAAGCCATAAAATTCCAACTATAGTAAACACAAATATTAGCACCATCGTGTTTTGCATTTATTTATTTATCAATATACATGTTATACACTATTTAGTGAATTGTGGCATCATAAAACTAGATTTATTGTGAAAAATCTAACTATAAGTGTAAATCAGATAATGCATTAGATTCTAATTAAACTGAATATAAAATTTTAACCAAATATTCGAGGTGAACAAAAACTAGATATAAAGCAAAAATAATTGAACGCTATGAATTAAAAAGGAGGCCGAAATAATTGCACGATGCGAATTAAAAAAAAATATTACTTGTAATTTTCAGAAATTTTGTTACAATATATACTTGTATTATATATATACACATATATATATATATATATATATATATATATATATATATATATATAGTTATAAATATATATGGCGATTAAGCTATACAGAATATTAGCGTTTCATCCACGCTAGGATTCATCAGACATTTTTTCTGTTCAGCTAAATCGCCATATATATTTTATAACTTACTACCAAGCTCTACGTACGTATTGAGCACTCTTGAAGTAAATACTTAAAGTTTACGCATAAATTCATACTTTCATATATAAATTTATGTGAATAAATAAAGTAGTTATATATATATATATATATATATATATATATATATATATATATATATATATATATATTGTTATAGCGGCCTTCCTTGAACAGATGAATTTACACCGATTAGCACGATAAATAGCGCTTGTAATTCAAACACCGGTGAGAGAGATGCGACTGCACTTCAACTGCTAGCCGAGTGTCCAGCAGATATACACGTATTCCTATTTTTGTTTATTGTTGTAAATAACCGGACCTCGACTTGGTTGTTCTTATTTTCACTGTTGTTCCAAGATACAACAGATTGGCGACAAGGAATCGATACGACCATCAGAGTAGGGAATCACCAAAAGTGATTGAAAAAAAGATTCGTCAAATCTTTACGGCAGAACACCTTCGCCATTTCAACAGATATTTTGATACAAATGATTAACAGAGAATTAATTACAACAATAGTAATTTGACGACGGGGATAAAAACTTGCTACGAAAATCTACACGAAAACGCGATTTTTATCAATAATTTAATAATTGAACACACTTACCAAGTGTTTAAGAAAGGGACAAAGGGTTCATTTTTTCTTCCACAGAAGCCATTTTTCCAACGTAAGAATGTTCTTCTGCAAAGTTAATTGTCCAAATCCAAGTAGCAAATGCTGTGTAAGCTTTATGGTTATTCCGATAACATATGGGATTTGAAAAAAAAAAAAAACACGTCTGTACTTTGTCAAGAGAAAAAGAGGCAGACCGTGACAAATTATTCCCGTACGTCATTTGTGCTTAGCATACACGGATAGAATCAAGTCATTTTTTGCAAAATGCAAAGAGAAAAACAAAACAAAAAAAAAAACTAAAAGTGCCCCATACTAATTGGTCGGATATTTAAAGCGACGGATTTTATTTTTGCTACGTAAAAACGCGTGCAAATAAAAAAAACAAGGCCGATAGTCATTAGTTACGTACTCTCGTGTATGGAATGATTGTATGAATACAGGATTGACATGAAATTCTTACAGATGAACTAAAGTGACCGAAAATGTGTTGAAATGATTAAATAAATGAAAAGTAAATGATTTAGAATTACTTTAATGAACTTAAGGATGAACTGAATGAACTTGCATGCTTAAAAATAACTGGATTCCTTCAAAAACAATTTTAATGATCTGGAGAATGACTTGAATCGCTTTGAAACTGACTCGTTGTTATGTGCGTGATCATTTTGCATTAAATTAATACAGAAAAGTGATCCCCACTGTATATCACAAAGTTACAAACATGAGTACAGCACGTAGTAAGAAAATATACTTCACTTTGATCTTGGCCAAAAGACCAAGGAAAAGGAATTGATTTGCTCCCCCACCGAGCAAATTAGGCACAAGGACGATTTTTAATGTGAAGAGTGAAGGAGAAATGTGGACCAGCTCCCCGGGGAGTAGGGGGCGGCATAGTTGCAATTGATATAAAGGGTTGTCCCTACATTTACCAAGGTCTTATATGTGGGGTTGGTATTTATTTGCTCCATGACCGAGCAAAGTAGGCACAAGGCCGATTTTTAATGGGAGGAGTCAAGGCGAAATGGGGACCTGCTGCCCGGTGAGAAGGGGAGCTGGATAGTCAAATTGGTATAAAGGGTTGCCCCTACATTGCCAAAGTTTTATATGTGGGGCTGCCTCCACATATGGGCTTTGCTTGCAGTATCTGCCGGAACAGATTCTACAATTTGATCTTGGACAAAAGGCCAAAAAAAGTTTAAAAAGTTAAGGACAACATCTAGTAATAAGAGACCTTTAATCTTAACCCAGAAGGCCAAACACAAAAGTGTTACGGACAGACCGACCGACAGACACACCGACCCGCCGACCGACCGACGGAGTGACTTATAGAGTCGCTTGCCTTCTACAAAAACAAATGTTATTTCGCTGGGTTGTTTCTAGTAAGACTAGAAATATAGCGTTCAACACATTAAGTTACAAAAGGACTGCTAAACTGTTGTTCTTCAAACAATAGAATTGGGAAAGAAAATTGGTTGATTTTTTTTTTTTTTTAATGACTATTTCTTTAACATAAGCGTAAATTTTAAATTGAATTCGTACGATGGATGCGAAATCGAAAGATTCACTGTTGGAATCGTCTCGATTCAAGGCAGAGCAAAATGTCGCGTTGCAAAAGCAGCAAATTCAACAAACAGTAGAAAGAGAAGGAGATTTAAACAAGCATTTGAAGAAAAAATGCTTCCACAACAGAAACACTTCGAGGAAATATTGATGAAACAAAGACGAACAAAGAACAATTCTGGAGGTAACAGAGTTAACAAAAACGGACGATAATCGGAACGCATTTTCTCAAACAGCTGTGTGGGCCGCTATAAAAAAATTCAATTATAATCCAGTACTATAGACGATATGAGGATATTTTTATATCGGATTGTAGTGCCTGGTCAGACGCGAAAAAAGTTAGGGTTTGCTAAGGAAATTGGGAACAGCCGAGCATACAATGTTCGTGAATTTTATTCTCCCAAAAGAGAGGAATGAGTTGAGCTTCCAAGAAACAGTTACGCTACTTACAGAAATGCTTTCTGCAAAAACGTCTCTTTTCCACAAGCGATATAAATGTATGAATGTTACTAGAAGAGAGGAAGACGACTACACTATTATGCAAGTGTAGTGAACAAGCATTGTGACGATTTTAAACTGAAGGAATTATCAGCAAATAATTTTATAAAAATATAATTAAATAAATACGCTGAAATCATGCGTCGTGTTTTAAATAAACTCGAAAACAAACCGAATTTAAAACTAGAAAACAGCGGAAGACTTCGAACGGTTTATTGCGTTTAAACAAGACAGTCGTAACATAGAAGAAAGCGGAGTGTCGCATATTAAACAGATCCATCGAAAGAACAATTCGACTTAAAAAATAACCAGAGAAAGAAACAGGGAAAAGATACACGTGGACCATGTTGGAGGTGTGGAAATAAAGATTAGGAACAATGCGTGCCCCTGCAAATTCAACCAGTGTGACAACTTCCACCAGAAAAAAACATAAAGCGTCACATTGTAGAAAACCTCTGGTAGAAAGACACCCATTAAACTTACGAAAATTGAACCTGAGGAACAAAATATCCGGAACAATGTACAGGTCAAAATGTTTAAAAAGGAAGTAAGGTTATAGCTTGGTAGTGGGTCTGACATTTCCATTATTAATATACGGACATGGAAGAGGATTGAGATACCCACTATGACTAAATCACATAAAACGGCGAGAAGCGTCAGTGGCGAAAAATACCTTCGTAGGAGAACTATTGACGAATATTTCTTCAATTGATTGATATTTCTTTTGGCCGAAAAAGCAATAATTTTTGTCATGTTAAAATCAAACAACCCCTTCGGGAACTGATCTGTTCGAAAAATTTAGACTATGGGATCTGCCTTTAAGCTCATTTTGCCAAAAGGTTGAGGATTCGAATGTGGTGGCTGAAAAACTTGAGAGGGAGTTAAATGAGAATTTCTAGACGTATTCTCAGGCGGTTTGGGAAGGTGTATAAAAGCGGTAGCAAAATTTAACGTAAAAGTAAATGAACAGCCGATGTTCGGAAATAAAAGAAATGTTCCATACGCCGCTATAGAACAGATAGACGGTGAATTAGAAATACTCGAACACATGGGTGTCATCGGAAAAATAGATCAAAGTGAGTGAGCTGCACTAAGGGTTTACTTAAAAAATAAGAGGAAGGAGATTCGGGTTTACACCGACTTCGCGACAGGCTTAAACAGGGCATTACACGATCACCAAAATCATCTTCCGAGCCCTGAAGAGATATTTGCGAAACTGAGTAGGGTAATATTTTTTCTTAAATCGACCTCACTGACGTGTACTTACAAGTTCCAGTCGATGAGAAGTGTTCAAACCTGCTATGTATTTATACATATAAGGGATTGTACAAGTTTAACAGACTTCCTTTTGGGATCAAAGTCACCCTTGGCATGTTTCAGGAAAGTATGGGCATTATGTTAAATGAGTTGGATTTCACAGTAGGGTACCTGAACGATGTGTTAATGAACAGCGCTAGCAAAGCACAACACAAAGCTCACGTAAACCAAGTATTCAAAAAGATCCAGGATTATGGATTTAAAGTAAAACAGGAAAAATGTACATTTTTCATGAAGAAAATAAAATACCTTGGACAAATCATCGAAAAACATGGAAGAAGGCCGGATCCAGATAGATCGAGTGCAATAAAGAATATGCCTGCTCCAGAAAATATTGCGTCAAAGTTTCTCCGGTTTGGAAAATTACTACAATGTATTTGTGCCAAATATACATAAACTAAGGTCGCCTTTAAATGAACTGTTAAGGAAAGACAAAACATGGGTCTGCACGCAAGAGTGCGGAGAACCATTTCGGGAAATTTAACGTCTGACTTGTTTCTGACACATTATAATCCCAAGCGTTAAATTATAGTTGCGAGCTATGCCAGCTGCTATTGCATAGGAGCATGCATTTTATACAAAATGGATGATGGAAAAGTGACCCTGTGGTTAAATACAATGACCCCACAACTCAATCTTCACTCTTCAATCCTACAGTCCAATGCACTTCTGACAGCAATTGCTTCTGCCAAACCAAAAAGACACCCTCTCTCCCAAATACAGGAGTTTTATAGGACAAAACCGTCCAAAGTTATTTGCATACTCTTCCCATGATCTCTAGTCTATAAATAGACGCAGTGGTCATTCTCTTCTTCTTTCTTCTTTCACTCTCCGAAGCGGGCGTTGCCAGTGGGAAAAGGTTTGCACGATTTTTTTTTTACTACACGCCCCATGATCATTAAAGATCATTCACATCTCATAATCCCGTGTCCAGATCGGCGCATTGCGTTCTCTTTGCGGTCTCTGCATCGGCACCGGTTCATCTTCATCACTCCCTGCCTCAGTACCACCATCCTCATCACCTAAATGGACCACACGCCTTAAATCTAAAACATGTCGTGGCATTCCATTGACACTTAAGTTGTTTGGGGAGTGCACTCCTGTTATCACTCCTCTTCCCCACTGCGTTGTGCATCGGGCATTAGGCGGTTTCACCCAAACTTCTTCTCCTATTTGGATTCTGGCTGGTCCTTGATCATTAATTTCCGGTGACATGTCTCTAGGATGTCTCCATTCGTAATTAAAGATTGCTCTATGTGGTACTGTGTCATCTCTTTGCCCGACCTTAGGGGACATGTTGTACCAAAATATGGCCTCTTCAGGCGATATTCTTCCTCTCTCAGCTATTGCTTTCACGGTCCGATTATGTCGCTCCACAATGCCATTTCCTCCAGGTCTGTAGGCTGCCCTGTAATAACTTTTAATCTTCCATTTTTTAGCATCGTCTGAAAGATTTCTGAGCGAAAAACAGTGCCGTTGTCCATTATCACCTCCCTTACTAGACCTCGTTCAAGCATCACCTTTTCTAATTCAGTTGCAATAGCAGATGCGGCTTCCACTCGCAGTTCCTTCCATATCGTCAGTCTACTTGGCCCACAATCAATTATTGATAAGTACGCTCCCCCTCGGTAGTGTGCTATGTCAATAGCTAGTCTCGTCCAGTTCGTTAAAACTCCAATTTCCCGAGGATTATGTATATTTGGGGCAGGATCGATCGATTGACACCGAACACAGTTCTTTACTATCATCTGAATTTCTTTTTACATTCGGATCCACTTGCCTCACCAAATATAATGTTCTCTCCACTCCCATGTGATGCATGTCATGCAACTCTTTAATTTCTCCAATTTCAAGACAGCATATCGGCGCCTCCTCTTTCTCAATTAACCACTGTTTTTTTATCCGTGTTAGCGCATCTGCCTTGTTTCTTTCAGAAGGCACAAACACTGCTTTTATTTGCAGTTTCAATTCAGACATCAACTCTCTAAGTATCCCTAATCTCCGCTTTATTATCACTTCTCCGGCAGCCTTTGTTCGTATTCTGCAACTTTCCTCCACAGTAGAGTTCACCCAACTGAGGACAGTGGCTGAATCAGTTCTTATTTCAATATGTGTCAGTCTCCATTTGATAGCTAAATTGACACCCTTTAGAACAGCATCTAATTCAGCTATGTTTATGTGATTAAAGTCATCACTTTTCCTCAGCCAAGTTGCATCTTCCGCCACCACACCGCCAATCTCGACAACCACGCCAGTTGCAACATTGCTTGCATCACACCACACGACTCCTGTGCTCACTTCGGGTATGTGCCAAGCGCCATTAACAGGGTCTTCTTTTTTCACCTCAGCTAGAACCTCCTGCATCACTTTCATGGTTCTGCACTCAACTTTTTCTTCCCAATCCATTCCATTTGCTCTTCTTTTCACATAACTGCATGCTAATCACATCCATCCAGCAATTGGATAGTGCCCCAATAATTTACCACAGATCGAAAATAGCTCCCGCCTACTAATTTCTCCTCCCATCTCTGGGATCTCGTTGCCTCTCCTGAACATTAGTGCACCCATCTTATTTTTCATAAGCTTAAGGCCCAGTGCCGCTCCTCCGTCCAGGGATTCCGGAGATTTTGCTGCTAACCCAAACCCCTTCAAATGTTCCACAACTTCCTGTGTCGATATTTTCGTTACGTCTACCATTATATCATCTCAAGATAGAGAGCGAGTTCATCTCCCTGCAAAAAAGTGGAATAAAACTGGCAAGGTCTTGCACATGTTGAAGCTTAGCCACCAGTTTTACTTTCTTTATCCATCCGACTACATCACCTTCTCCACTAAAAGGTGGTATCACATCTTTTCCCAATCTCAACATCCCAGATTCCATGATCTGTTCTTGGCCGAAATAGCTTGTGGTTAAATACAATGACCCCACAACTCAATCTTCACTCTTCAATCCTGCAGTCCAATGCACTTCTGACAGCAATTGCTTCTGCCAAACCAAAAAGACACCCTCTCTCCCAAATACAGGCTTTTTATAGGACAAAACCGTCCAAAGTTATTTGCAGACTCTTCCCATGATCTCTAGTCTATAAATAGACGCAGTGGTCATTCTCTTTTTCTTCTTTCTTCTTTCAACTCTGAAGCGGGCGTTGCCAGTGGTAAAAGTTTTGCACGATTTTTTTTTTTTACTACATACACATTCATCCCGATCACTTTTGTCAGCCGAAAAGAACTACTCGCAAATTGAAAAAGAGGCACTAAGCACTATATTCACGGTAAAGAAATTTCATCGTTTCCTGCTCGGTAGGAAAATGCTGTTACAAACAGACCACAAGCCATTATAAACAATTTTCAGATCAAAAAAGGGACTACCACAACATACGAGGTATAGACTCCAAAGATGGAGTACCATACTTCTGGATTACAATTTTCAAATGGAGTATGTACCATCTAAAGATTTGGTCATGCAGACGGCTTATCGAGGTTAATACCTTAGCAGACAGAACAATTGGAGGATATGGTAATAGCAGCCATTCAAGCCGAAGTTGAAGTAAAAAATACGTTATGTGACTCAATAAGAAAACCTCCTGTAACACCTGATGAGCTTAAGAGTAAGGCAGAGGTGGATGAATTTATTATGCGCACAAAAGAAAGGATCAACAACTGGATGAAAAAAGTATTCAATTTGCGATAATGCCCTGTTATATAACGATAGAATCGTAATTCCTGCGACATTACATAAAAAATTCTCAAGGAATTCCATGTAGGACATCCATGTATAGCAAGATTTAAAAGCCTTATGCGCTCTTTCGTTTATTGGCCAAACATGGATAAGGATATTGACGGAAAAATCAGGGAGTGTAGAGCAAACGTATTAACTATTAAAGCTCCTCCCACTCAATTCGGATCGTGAGCAAAACCGGACCGAGCTTGGTCTATGATTTATTTAGATTTTGCAGGACCGTTAGATGGGTTCTAATATCTCATTGTTGTAGACAGCCTATCTAAAGGGCCGGAAATAGTAAAATGTAAGAATTCCACATCCGAGGTAACTATCAACTTCCTTTTATGAACTAATCGCTAGGTTTGGAGTAGGAGGTTGAATTGTTACATACAATGGAACGCAATTTACGTCTACCGAATTTAAACGTTTTTGCGTGTATCATCTAATCGAGCATATAAACATTCCGCCATACCACCCAAGAAGTAATGGACAAGCAGAGAAATTCGTTGACACATTCAAGAGAGCTCTGAAAAAGCTAGTGGGTAACCGACGGATAAGTCAATCCAACCGTTTTTACAGGTCTACAGAGTCACTTCTAATGCAAACATCGAAATGTCGAAGACACCTGCTGAGGTTATATTCGGACAAAAGGTTAGATCGATTTTTCACTCGTTGTTACCAAACCAGGATAGGCCAAACCTAAAAAAAACAATAACAAAAAATCAGTTTCAAGTTGCCGGAAACGTCTTCTACAAGATTCTCGAAAATAAAGCGACTTTCTGGGAGGCCCGCATTGTTGAGAAACAAATAGGCAACAGTGTCTATATGATTAAGGGGCCAGACTTAGTGCACAGAAGTCAAACTAACCAAATTTGGAAAGGTACTCGAACAGTGAGGTGAACAGATCGCCCGTGGAGAACATTATGAAAACAGTGTTTGATACTTTTCAGGTGTCCAATACCAGATACAGTTCCGGAGAACAGAAGATCAAACAGAAAACAGAAATCAACAGAATTGATTAGGTCGAACCCAAAACACAAACGTTATTAATCCCAGACGGGATATTTTCAAAGGGGGTTGTTATACCGGCCTTCCGTGAACAGAGAAATTTACACAGATTAGCACTGTAAACAGCGCTAGTAATTCCAACACTGGTGAGAGAGATGCGACTGCACATAAACTGCTAGCCGAGTGTCCAGCAGACATACATGCTTTCCTATCTTTGTATATTATGTTTCATACACTTGTTCCTTAACCGAAACTCGACTTGATTGTTTTTATTTTCACTATTGTTGACCGACACAATAGACACACACGCACATATATATATATATATATATATATATATATATATATATATATATATATGATGATGATTGCAACGTCTTGTAAGACGAGTGCCGCTCCCTCAGACACTTAATGTCCATGAGCCCAAATTCCTGAGGGAGTATCTATACAAAGTTTATGTTACAGAGTTTTAGCTCTGTACGACAGTTAAGTCTCTCTCTCGGTTCAAAATGTTGCGATCCAGCAACAAGTACGAGTAAGGTAGCCAGCAACAAATTAAACTGCAGACCAGATTAATGCGGGTACTGGTCTCCTAGAAAGGGTGCCTTAACCACGGCTTACGGGAGCCCTCTCAACTCCAACATATATATATATATATATATATATATATATATATATATATATATATATATACACACACAAATGTACACAGTGCTAGTTGCCGTCGACGCCGAAAAAGGGTTTCTTCGCCGTTTGGAAGGTCTTGTTTTAAATCTTTCAGGGAGACTATCCACCCTCCTCACCACACAAGTCTGGCAGGGAAACCAGTTTAGTCGCCGGTGACCCAACCACGAGGCAAGTAGTGTTGGGTTACATGGTACCAGTAGCATATGACATAACCAGACTATAATATATATATGCATATATATATATATATATATATATATATATATATATATATATATATATGTATATATATATATATATTGCTTCGAAAAGTATGAATGGAGTCATTATGGGTGAAACAATAGAGACACGGGAAATTGTATAGAGACAGATCGACTAAAAAGAATTTTAGGTAAAAAAAAAAAAAAAACATCGAATAAAAAAAGGATCCATACGAGATTTCGTGTAAAAAAAAATTAAGGGATCTAGAGGTTAACCTTTCGACCGACCCTTTTCACTAGATCTCGTCGGTAAGTTGCATTAAATTAACGAATGAGGATGGAAAAAGGGGAGGCGATGAAGTCGAAAAAAAAAACATATACATAATTAAGAAAATCCGTGGTCTACAAGTAAGTATAGACAAAACAGAAAACCAGCGTACATTTATATATTTATTTTAATTTTAATTTTTTTTATTTTTAGAGTTCTTTAAATAACTCTAATTTATGTGAAAGTTCTTTTTGTCTACATAACGCTGGTTTGCGCATCAGAACACTGACAGCCTCCAAGATGTTGAGGTGCTGTTTGTTCCGAGCTTTATGTAAAATGCGGAAACATTCATCAGAATATGCTTGGCCACATTTTTTATTTTCGTACAAATGAACACCAATTGACGATTCGAGAATTGGTGGTCGTCCAGATGTATTCCGTAAAGGCCCGGATGTATTCCTTAAAGATCCGGATGATATAAAAAGCTTGCGTAAATACCCAGGAACGTGTTGTGCCACTCTGACCCCTAAACGTTGAAAAGTTCGACCCACGTAGTCAACATCGCTCCGACATCTAACCTCATATATTATTAAACTATTTTGTAGCGTGGGAAGTACATCTTTTTTAAACGCTGGGAAGGCAGTTTTGGTACACAGCACTACTCGGGGTTGCACCGCGTAAAAACAGTGGGAAACAACCGAAGTGATCTTGCTAACAAAACCCCTACTAATTGAACCTATGTAGGGGAGCTTCAAATAAACCGGACATTTAGCCGGACCGAAAAGAGGCTTAGTGTTAAAACTAGTAAGTTTTTGGCGAATATGCTTAGAAATTATACAACCAGGGAAACCATTTTTAATAAGCATGTCCGTTATTTTCTTAAGTTCCTCCTCAAGTTGGCTTGGCGAGCATATCATGAGTGCACGGTGGACCAATGTCTTAATTAAACTTATTTTCCTGTTCATAGGGGCAAAGGAATCCCAACTAATATACAACCCTGTGAAGGGAGGTTTCCTGTATATAGTTGTATTTAACCGATTCCCTATCCTTTCAACAAGGACGTCCAAAAAGGGTAAAGAGTAATTCTGCTCTTCCCCCATAGTAAACTTAAGTGCCGGGTGGAGACTGTTTAATTTCAGAAAAAAATCACTTATTTTATGGCGGCACTTGAAAATAACAAAAGTGTCATCTACATACCGCCAATAACGAACAGGTCTAGAAACCTGAGTAAACAGTAAGGATTCCTGAAAGCCTCGGAAAATATTGTCCAGGATAGGACCCAAAGGACCACTCATGGCCACACCATCTACGTGTTGATACATTACGTTATTAAAGCTTAAACATACCGACTTGGTAGCTAGTTCCATGAATTCAAGGAAAATATTCTCCGGAAAATCCGGAGGGGTTAATGTGCTACGATAGAGCATATCCGAACAAATTTGAATAGTTTCATCAAGGGGTATATTAGTCAAAAGATTGGTAACGTCGAAAGAACATAAGAAAGTTGTTTCTGAATTAAAATCAAGTTCACGCATAGTGGCAGCGAAACGAAAAGAATCCGCAATGCAATTACCCGAGAATTCCTTTAGTACAGGCTCAAGAATCTCGGACAACCATTTTGCCAGTTCATGCTGGGGCGAACTGATCATGGAAAGAATGGGTCTTAAAGGGACCTCGTTCTTGTGGATCTTTGGTAATTGTAAACAGCCAAAAAACAATAAAAATATATGTACAATCAATATTTAGTAAATGAGCGCTTGCTCTTATTGACAGCTGTACATAATCGACTACAAGAACGAATCAATTCTTGACAATCATCGGTAGTAATTCTAGACAACTTTTCTTGAAGCTTCACCTACAAATTCTTCGTGTTAGTTGGCTTACTTCCATTAATTTCACTCCTAGGCTCTTCCAAGGAGTTTCTATTGCATTTAAGTCAGGACGTTGCGGCGGCTAATCCATTATTTCTAGCTAAGGTAACTCCTTGTTACCTGGGGCATTATCTTGCAACATGAATTCTGTATGATTGGCACAACATGCTCTTTAACAATATTGTTATTGATCTGTGCGTTTACATAAGTTTGTAACCGGACAAGAGGCGTTGTATATTGGCTAGAAAACATTCCAAATACCATAATGCTTCTGCCCTCAATCTTGACAGTTTTCGTAGTACACTGTCCACTTAATCTTTTGCCAATACGTCTCTCTGCATTGCTTTCCCATCATTTCCAAATAAATTAAACTTGCTTTCACAACTGAAAAATACATTTGTTTAATGTCCATATGTCCAAATTAGATACCTCTTTGCAAACTTTAATCTACTCTTTTTATCCTTCGAACTAACAATTGGTTTCTTCCCTGGGGTTTGAATAAACGGCCCTGTGTCTTGCAGTCGTCTAGACACAGTCTGTCCTGACACATTTACACATGAGGCACTACGCATGATTTTTTTTTATTTTTGTGCAAGACTTAATGCCATACTCTTCATTATTTGATCTTCGCTTGCCGAAGTTTTGTTGTGGTTTCCGATTTAAAAGCACTATTTTGCCATTACAATTACAGGATTTAACAACCCTACGTACACCACTCTTGGAGCGTTTAACTTTCTGTGATATCTCTTTAATGCTGTGCGTTTCCTTGTGTAGCTTACCAATATCTTGTCTCAGACAGTAATCAAGCTTTGCACGTTTAGCTATGGCGCCAAAGACAAGCGAGCGCTGCAAAGCCAAGGAGTATATTTTTTCTAATTATATTATATAGCTATATATGAGAGTCTTGATAAGAGTAATGAAAATATTAATAGTCGATGTCAAAATATTGTGTAATGTATTTCTCTGAAAGATACCATATCTGCCGTTAAATAACCATATATATATATATATATATATATATATATATATATATATTGATATACGCATGTATATGTATATGTATATATATATAAAAAAATGTAATTCTTGCTTCGTTCAAAGTCGATAGAACCATATTTCTACATTACCAATTTTATTGAAATTTTCAGAAAATTTTTCTGTAAAGTCAAGGAATGTTTGCATGTTATTAAACCACATTAAGAGCATTAAGATCACAAATTATAAAAATATATTAAATACCATAAAAATATTTTTCGGAACTGCGAGACTGTCCGCCATTTGATTTCCGGTAGAAATGAGCCTTTCACGTGCACCATACGTTGACGACTTTCGAATTACAACATTTAACTATCTAATTAATAGATGGGTAAAAAATCCCTTTTTTTAAATTATATATATATATATATATATATATATATATATATATATAAATTTGTTGTACTTTAACCTTACAATTGAATAAAAAAATTATTATAAAACTTTAATTAAACTTGGACATACGATTTAAACAAAAAATAGAGCGGATCGGTAAGTGCATGTTATTTTTTTATTTTTAACAGCTTTCCTGGCGAACGTTACCTATAATATTTTTTCTAATTCCTTATTTCTTATGTTATTGAAAAAAAAATAGCATCCCGGAATTTGGATAAAATTGTCCATTAAGGTCCGGCGTCAACGTGTGATGCACGTTTATCTTATGAATAATGAAAGAAAAAGTTACTAAACATTTAAAGATTTTTTGACAAGGCAGTTTGGTACGTAAGTCCATATTTAATAGACTTCGTTTATGCTCGCGTGAGCGTAAACAAAGGCAACGTTTGTGAAATGGAAAATAGTCCCAGATTTCAGGGGTTATTACCATGCAAAAGAAATCGAACAAAATACTTTTTAGCCAAGAAACATACAGAAATATTTTTGAAAATAGCATCCATTTTTTTCTATCGAATTCATTTGTTGTTTTTATTGAAAACTATTTTCTCCCGGATTTTTGATAAACTTTTCCATAAAGGGCTGTGCGCCTCACGTTCGAATATAACAAAAATTTTTTTTGTAGATTTCGGTGTGCTAAAAACGAATCTGCAAACCGTTTCCGTCGCAAAAAGTAGTTTTCATGATATGGAGAAATTACTTTTTCGAAAAGTAGTCGATCAATTTTCCATGCAAATTTAACTAAAAATAAGCACCCACTTTCTAGCCACCTGAGAGAGGGAGGATTCTTTCCCCTGTTTATTGGCTATACAAATTTCGTTTATGTTCGCGCGTAGCATAAACGACGGCTACGGCTATGAAATGGAAAATAGTCCCAGAGTTCGGGGTTTACTACCATGCAAAAGAAATCAAACAAAAAAACTTTTTTAGCCAAGAAACACAGAAAAATGCCACTCTCTCAGGAGGCCAGAAAGTGGGTGCTCATTCTAGGTTACATTTAGATTGAAAAGTGATCACCCACTTTTCATAATGGTAATTTCTTCATATCATGTAAACTTTCTTTTTGCGACGGGAACGGTTTGCAGGTTCGTTTTTAGTACACCGAAATCTACAATATAATATTTCGTTATATACGAACATGAGACGGGCCTTAAAGTAAAATAATACCGGATTTTGGGGGCAGATTAGCCGTTTAGTTGTACAAATATGCTCAAACCAGGTAATCACTAAAAGGGGCTCTTAAAAGGCGTCAACTGTATCGAGCAAAAATTTAAAACCACTGATTATATGTAAGCCTACGTTACAGTAACATATATTGAGTGAGTTGTATAGTTTTTTAGTGTAAACTCATTTTCCCAAAATTTCACCAAACTTAATGTGTTCGATACAGTGTGCCGCCATTTGTATTTTTCAAATATACCGATAAACACTACATGTTTTTGAACCGATTTAACATTATACACTACATGAAAACACTACAATCTTATCAAGTTAGGTAGAACATTTATTCTTCTTGCCTTGGATAGCATTTATTTGTTATATGTTTATTTTTTGACAACTTCTTTGTATCTGTGTTTAGGAATACAAACCCTTTTCATTTAATGTAACGTTTAGTCGGCTCGAAAAACAGTGTTTATCTGTGTATTTGAAAGATACAAATGGTGGTGGACACTGTTGATTACGTTAAGTTTGAGAAAATGAGTTAAAACTAAAAAAAATTATACAAAATACTGTCACAAACCCACCGATTATGTCAGCCTATGTCATGGTAACATATATTCGGTGGGGTTTTGACACTGTATTGTATAGTTTTTAGTTTTCAACCTACTTTCCCAAACTTAACGTATTCAACGGAGTCTGCAAACATTTCTGTTTTTCGAGCCGATTAAACATTTTACAATACATAAAAAACACTAACCAATTATCCAGTTAAGAAGAAACGTAACTTACCTTATTTTGCTTCTTTTTTTGACAACTTTTTCGAATCTGTGTATAGTAAACCCCCTCTTCCATCACTCAAATATTAATTAATAACTAACATTTTTTATACAGTAAAAAACAAAAAAAACACATTAAACGTTTCAATATTTTTGCTACGTTAATCTTTAACCATTGATTGTTGGTCGAACCCAAGCCATGATTGACGATAATCCCGAGGAACAGTATCCAATTTAGTACCATTTTTCTTTTTCATTTTCACATTTATTTTTATTTTTTTTTTACATTTTGGGGTGGATTGCTGTACTTAGAATATAAGAAATATGCATTTTCTTATTTTATTAGAATTTTCCATTACACCAAATTGAGCCACAGCAAAGCGTGGCGAGTACAACTAGTATATATATATATATATATATATATATATATATATATATATATATATATATGTATATATAATTCCCCAATTGTTTTATTTTACTTCAGTCGAAGTTCTCAGAAATCAAGGGGCCCACAACCAGGGGCTAACACTTGAAGTCTATATGAGATACATAAATATTCGAATGTTCCATGAAAAGTCTTTATCTCTCAAGCACTGAGTTAGTAAAGAAATTGAAAAAAAAATGTTCCTCTCCAATTAACCATTTTTATACGTTGTAGTATATCTTTCATGTTGGTCTCATGGTCTTACTTGATTCCAGGACAAGAATTTATCTAGTCTGGTGGAGTATCCAGCTTCGTGCTATTGAGGTAATAGTGAGGTAATATCACTTGGAGAAGGTGCACCATTTCTCGGAAAAGCTGTGGGGTAGGCGTAGTGAAGAGATTCCCCCTGTATGTGCGCATATGTGCGTAACAAAACCAAGTTGATGAAATATAGCTGCAATTATGTTTTGTTATTAAATTTCTCCAATTTAATTATCTGCTATGGTGTATAATATTTATGTACATTAATAGAAAAACCTACATACACATATATCTATACAGACTTATGTATATATATATATATATATATATATATATATATATATATATATATATATATATATGTGGGGGGGAGTGTTTATAAAATACATTAATATTTTCTGATTTATCCATTGCATGATTTAGAGCTTTCGCTTACACCTGTTTAATTTTTCAGCTTAATATTAAATTATTAATAAACGAATATTAAATACTAGAAGATATAAAACACTATAAATCTACATTCGGTTTTGAATTAGATGGATATTAGATGAAATGGATCTAAATACAGTCTTTTTTGTATTCTTAAATTGGATTCCTTAGCCAAAGTATAGAAATATTGTTTGTGTATATATATATATATATATATATATATATATATATATATATATATATATATATATATATATATATATATATATATATATATATATATATATGTGTGTATATATATGTATATATATATATGTATATATATATGTGTATATATATGTATATATATATATGTATATGTATATATATATGTATATATATATATATATATATATATAGAGAGAGAGAGAGAGAGAGAGAGAGTGAGAGAGAGAGAAAGAGAGTATTATTTTTGATAAATTCCAAAGCCAAATTATGAAGCTTTTCTGGCGTATGTAAATTAGAAACTGATTTAAGGTTTATAAATCGCTAATGCCATTACATTTATGGTCGAAAGTATTTGTGCATCATCGTCTTCTTTAGAAATAAAACAGTAGCAGTAGATGTATGTAAATGTATGTGTATGTCTGGTAGAAATATTACACAGATAAACACTAAGGCTACTAGTAACATAACAAAGAAATTTAAAGAACATGGTAATCTTAAACCAACAACGATGTACAAGTAAACTGTTTAGATGAATGAATAAGGCGGAAAAAATATTTCGACAAGTACAAACGCAAAATGTGCATCTCTACATATAGTATTATATACGCAGGCATGAATACAACATATTTGATAGTTGTTTTATTCTATTACGTGGTTTATCTGTTTGTTAGTTAGTCCCAACAAATGCGAACGCGGCTGTTGCCTAAATATTTTACTCTGTATATACTAGTGTAAGGATGATAAATTGTTTGCCCTTTTAACAATAACATATATGCTAGTTATCTGTTGTCCCAATAGGGGTGCATACACCTTTTTAAATGGTTATTCCGTCTGGAAAACAAAAAACCCTCCCCACTTGACAGGTCTTTGAGAGGAACCTGTTTTTTGTTAGCCTTGATGATCTGCAAAACAGCAAAGGGGAATCTGACCCTTTATATTTCTATTTGACGATCGAATCTATAGCATGCGAGGTGCACTATACCAACTTTGCAGACACTTCACACGCACATACACACACACACACCCGCTCACGCACACTAGGAAATCTATTAAATAATACAGATCAAGCAAATTGCAGTAAGCGGCTTGGATTTAAAATCCTGAGTGCAGACTTTTCAAACTGATGAGCCGAAACTATTAGCGAAACTTGACTGTAAGACTTCTGGTTTGTTGGGTGTCATGGTTCTTGTGAGCTGCGACGTTGTCTGGCCGTAGGAATATCTTCTCTCCAACCATCTGAAGATTCCATTGCTAATTGTTCCCTCGGTATGCGTGATATAGTATCGTCCTTACAGGTAAACAAATTTCTTCCGGTGAGATGTCGACTTGGGTTAAAGCTATTTGCGACGATCACGCCCATTGATTTCACCGCAGTTTGCTTGATCCCTGTGTGAATTAACTATTTGGTACCGTATGCACTTCGGATGCAATCTGATCCGTATGTGTCTAACTGATGAGGCCAAAATGAGGGCGAACACACGAGTCTTAAACTTTCGCTTTGTGAACGTTCATGGGTTTTGTAGGGTGTAGGCTGAGACGTATAAGGCTACGTTAATACCACACACACACACACACACACACACGCATATATATATGTGTATATATATATATATATATATATATATATATATATATATATATATATATATATATATGGCAATAGTGCAGAGAGTGATCCGGGCGTAAATAATAATGTTATTATTTTTACAAAAGGCATTTTTAACGTGGGGAGGGGAGGGTGGTTTGTGCCTTCTATACTTCCACCTTACAATTGAATAAAACACATAAAACTTTAATTAAACTAGGAAATACGACTAAAGGAATAGCGCGGACCACTCTCTGCACTAGCTCCATATATATATATATATATATATATATATATATATATATATATATATATATATATATATATATATACTGGTGGCCTTATTGAATAGTGAAATGCTAACAATTTTTGTTCTATGCGACGAAATTATATTACAAATTGCAAGTACTATGAAGAGGATGATAGAAATGTATGCTTAAATTTTATGAAAATTATAATTTTTTTAAAGCCAAAAAAACGCCTAAATTTGCCTACATTTTATGTGTAGTGTCCTGACAGCCCAGCAACAAATTTGCTGCTTTTGGGATGAATTTTGCGTGAGTTTTTCTTTGAGTCAACATTAATTAAAACGTGATTTACGGCACCATTATATATATATATATATATATATATATATATATAGATATAGATATAGATATAGATATATATATATACATATAGATAGATAGATTTACTCACATAAAAGTAATATACGAAAGTATAACTTTATGCGTAAATTTTAAGCATTTACTTCAAAAGTGCTCAATACGTAGGTAGAGCTAGTTAGTAAGTTATATATACACATGGTGATGAAGCTACACTAAATATTTCGCGTTTATTCAACCCTAGCACTCTTCAGGCTTATGCGCGAATTTTGTGGCTGTCTGTCCTTTTTATATACGCAACTAATATTTAGTTAGCCAATCAGCTATCTAGTATCCATCGCGCCCTTCCTATCAACAAATGAACATGCACTTATCGGACAAAGGCCTATTTGACCTCTGGTTGACCTGTTCCGTTGTGTGTCCAGTATTTTACCTGGACATCTAGTTTCTTGATCTGTTTTAAATGTAGGTTAGTTTTTTTATATGTTAGTTTATATATAAATATATATATATATATGCATACACATATATGCGCATATATATATATATGTATGTATATATATATTACATATATCTGTGATCGTTTATGTATATTCATATTTATTTAATTTATTCTTTTGTTTATTTTCTATTGTTTTTGTTAGTTATAAAACTATTTTGTATCACTATCCAAGAGTAAATTTTATCTTGTGAACACTGTTGTTCGCTATTTCTCTTCTACAGTTTAATGGATATTGGGGTTCTTTAAAGTACAGGATAGAACATCTTTCATGAAGAAATAATCTATATGGGCCGTCTAAGTTTCGACACATGATAGCTTTCCTGGTTATTTTCCATACGAATACCGGCGAATGTCGGCTTTCCTTGAGTTTCCAGTATGTATTTACTAGCGTTGTTTTCATACGGTGTTTTGTATTGTTGAATGTACATTTGTGGTCATGATATCGAGTTTTGAAATCTAAGGAAGTCATACCTACGTAATATCTCTTGTTATTCGAGTTATCTTTCGCAAATATTTTGCCATGGTTAACTACGCATTTGGTTAGACGTTTATTTTGAAGTGGGCAAAGTGTGCGGTGTCTAGAGCTGCATTTTTCTGGTTCGTTATTAGTATTTTTATTGATAGTATGGTTGTTCTTGTCTGAGATTGGTTTATTATTATTATTATTATTATTATTATTATTATTATTTCTGCTAGTGTTAGTTTTATTTTTGTCATGGTGGCTACTTTTTTATTGTTTATTTTTTTGTTGTTTACATTGTTTTTATTTAATATTGTTTTAGTATGTGCTTTAATTATCATCTCTTAACTTTTCGCAGCTGATGTAGGATAACTTTAAGGTATTTTTATAGAAAATTTTATGCAAAGGGTTGGTTGCGGGAAAGTGTTTTTCAATAAGATCTACACATTTCTTGGCAAGCTTTGTTTTTAACATTTGATTGTCTGGGTCGTATACCAAATTATAGTTCTTTTTCTTCTATTTTTAATTTTATTATAGCTATTGGCGTTTTGTTGCTTATATTTGATATCGATATTTTTGTATCCACTATTTTTAGGGCTGTTTCATAGATAGTGGTGGATCTGTTATATGCATTTTCATCCCTTGAGTTATTACTGAGTCTACTTCCGATCGAGTTAGGAATCTGTTTTATAATTGATGGTGGGTGATTGGACTTAGGATTTACGTATATTGGTGTAGCGTTATCTTTTACGTAGGGTTCATATGTGTTTTTATCTAAATTTAACGTGACGTACTGGAAGTTTGTTATTTTTATGTTAGCTGATACGTCTGCTTTTAGGCCTAATTTTTTCATTTCCTTGTGTATGATTTTCTTAAAGTTCTCTCCCTTTACTTTGTTGGAGTTTTTTTTTTTATTATAGCTAGTCCGTCATCTCTATATAGGCCGATATTCGTAGTATCGAATATGCTTGTGAGGATGTATAGAATGAATAATCCCACAAGATCTGATGCCTCTGCAGAATCCCTGGCACCTATCGCCAAATCAAACGAATGTGCCATTTTAGTTTTTATCCATTGGTTATCCTTATTTATTAGAACTGATTTTCTACATTTTTAATGATGTTGATTTCTTCCGGGGATATCTCAGAGTATGCCTCGGCAAATTATAGGGCAATGTTTAAAGATCTTCGGATATCGAGGGATTGATGTCTATGATGTCGAACTGTAAAAATGAAAACGTTAACAAAAAAGAATCCTATGGTTTTAAAAACCTTATTTTAATATTATAAAAAAAACAGGATGTTATGAGAAACTGGAACAACGAAAACAAATCAAAACCTGAACAAATATATAAAAAAGGAAAAAAAAGGTGTAAAAGAGGAGAAAAGGTTTAAGTAGGAAGACAGGCTCGAACCCGAAGCATAGGAAAAATGCCTGCCACGTTCCCTCTACACCAGAAGATACAGAATTGAGAATGGATAAATACACTTGCAGGTTATTAAAACTAACGTCAACGTTTTCTCGGGCAAACATGAAATCCTTGTTGTAGTAGCAGGAGGAGAACTAGTTTAGTGTGAAGGAACACACACACACACACACACACATACACACACATCTTAGCTTTTATATTTATAGATGCCCACAACCCTGGTTTAGTTAATATATGACGCGTAAAATTGAAAGGAATAAAAAACAAAACGAACGTGAAAGAATGGCAAAAAAAAGAAAGAAAAAGAAAAAAACACCAGGTTAACACCTAAAATGCCAATATGTTTATTTAAATCTAATTTTTGCTTAGTTTTAAATAGAAAACAAAATTCAAAAAAATAAAACTTAGCGTGTATAATGAAAATATGTTTATTAGAATTTATTTAGTTTTCTTTGTTTTAATGAAAAAGAACAAAAATGATTAAATAAAACCAGAAAACTTAGCGTGTTTTTTTTTAAATGTTAGTTTGTTTTGTTTTGCTTTGGTTTCTTTTTTGGTATTGTTTTCTTTGTTGTCGCTGTTAAACAATTTGAATGTCGTCTGATTCCAATATCGAGAGCGTAGTAGTAATTGTGCTACCGACACTCTCAGAAACGCAATGTATAGAAAAAATAATTATTAAGTAACTAATCCGGAAATACGAAGTCACACCACCGACTAGTATCACATATGAAATCAGTTCAAACATAATAGAAGTATAAAGATAGTAAATAAAATATTAAAGAGATAATCGGTGCTAAATTTGAAGAACGTTGGTGGCTGACATTTAAAGTTTCTTGTAAAAACTTGAATCAAATGATAGTTCGTTTCGTTTAAGTAATCCTTCGAACCCAACACCTACCCCCTTTCTTTACAAAGTAGTCACCACTTATCAAGACCCGGAAGCAATTCAGGGATAAGAGTTATTGCATGTACAGTACGTTAGTGTTGAGATTTAATAAATTGTCTACTTAAGTGGGGTGTTCATCCGGAATTTGTTTACGCTGGACTTGAAGACATTCAGGTTGTAGTCAAGTGGGAAGCAGGCATACGGAACATAGTTCCATAGCCATGCAGTTCTTAGAAAGAAGCTTTGTTCATGGAATCTACGTTTTGATTTAGGAACAAATAAAGAGTGGGGAAAAAAAATACAGTGGTTTCAGCTAGCAGGTGTTTTTTTTTTTGTAAAAGATTGGCGAGGGGGCTAGAGATTAAAGCTCAGACGAGCACCTGCAATGGAAATAACGATAAAACAAAGATAGGTTTGCAGCGTCTCTTCTGTTGGAGAGAGGTTGCAGGGAAGAGAAAAGGGCATACCACACCTTTTTTTGCACTCTATCAAGGCAGGATAGGCTGTTTTTTGCAGCCCCCGCCCAGATGTGGCAGCTGTACTCCATCTTTGGAAGTACTTGTCTTTTACATAGATAGAGAATGGCATTAGTAGTGAGATATCTTCTGGAGCGGTAGAAGAATCACGCCATCATTCCAGCGACCTTGGCAACATACTTGATGTACGTGTTCCATTTCAGATCAGGAGTAAAGGTCAAGCACAGAAGCTTATCAAAATATGGGGCTTTTCCTAGACGAGAGCAATCCATTTCAATTGATGCCAGATGGGGATCAGAGTGTTGATGTTGAAAAGATAGGAGATAGGGTTTTTAGACGCATTAACGGTAACAAACCACTCCTTCCCAAACTGAACCAAGTGCTCGAGATCAGAGGAGAGAGAATCAGAAAGAACTTTTTAATTTACCTCCTTTGATGTGTTGCCGTAGATTGTCGTATAATCAGCATACATATACACGATAATTTAAGTATGTGTTTAGGGAGATAACTTATATATATATATATATATATATATATATATATATATATATATATCAGGAAGAGATTTTGACCAAGATTGTACCCCTGAAGGGGCTCCAGCATTAATACTGCAGGCCTCTGATTTTTGTGCGTCGACCACTACTCTTATGAGCCTATAAGAGAGAAATGATTTATTGAAAGATAAAACATTTGCAGTTATACCGTTGCTAGAAATCTTGCGAAGAAGGCCTTTATTTCATACCTTGTCAGAGGGATTTGATATGTCAAAGAGCAATTGACTTAGAAAGGTAACCTTTGTCACGAGATTCACTAATCCTATGAGATATATCTGTTAGCACATCTGCGGTAGATTTTGCAGAACGGAAACCATATTGCGTGTCAGTAAGAAGGTTGTTTCTGCTGAGGTCGTTGACTGTTTCTGTATTTACTATCGATTCCAGCAACTTACTCATGACACACATGAGACTTATAGGTCTGTACTGAGAGGGAGAGGACTTATCACCTCAATTCTTAAATACAGGGCATACAAATGAGGTTTTCCAGGGGGTTGGAAAACACTTTTCCTTAAGGCAACGCTTACACAGTTTCGTTAGTATGGGAGCAAGTTCTGGTCGAAGCTTTTTTAACATTATGATTGCGATGCCGTCAGGGGCAGTTGCATTACTGGAATCAAGGATCTTGATAAGCTACGTGACCTCATGCACATATATGTGTTTGTTCCCATCCGTGTTTTGTGTTATAGGAGAAAATATGGGGAGTAAATGGCCTTCGTCACATAGGGTAGAATTAGCTGCAAAGTTCTTGGCTAATAGTTTGGCGTTGTCTGACCCTGACGAGATGGCATCTGGTCCATTGATAATGGTTGGGATAGAACGCACGTTTCTGTTGAGGATCCTTTTTGTTATTTGCCAAAACTGATGGGAACCAAGCCGCTTCTAAGCTACTTTGGATTCAACGAACTGAGCATATAGCTCTCTTGCATTTTTTATTACTCTTTTACAGTGTTTGCTAGCGTCCATGAAAGTAGCATTAGTCTTAGGGCATGTATTATATTGGTAGCTATGGAAAAGGTGATCTCTGTGCGCGATGGCAGCAGCACATTCTGGGGAGCACCATGGCTGGCTGGTAGGTTTTTGTTGGAATTTTTTTGATGGTATGAATCGGTATATGCCTACAATCAACCATTCGGTCAGGGCTGCTACCATAGAGGGCACATTCTTTTTACACATAGAATGCAGATGTAAATATGATATGAGTGTACGGAAGCTATTCCAGTCAGCCATGGAGTATCGGTATATAGAACGGTTGAGGGGTACGTCTGAAAACTTATTACATTTCATTTGTATCTTAACTGATACAACGGAGTGGTCGGAGGATCCTAGAGAAGAAAGAACGGAACATGAACATAGCTCAAGGGACGTTGAGAGAAAAAGTTTCAGAAGGCTTGCATACTGGCCGGTAGTATCATGCACACATGTGGGCTCGCGAACAATCTGAGTGACGTCATAAGCAATGGCAAAATCATGACAGAACCACCCCTCATCGTCTGTCTTATTTGAATGGGTCAGCCAAGTTATGGACGTTGAAGTCACCACAGATGTGAATGTTAGCCGAGGGATATGCACACATAATGCGGTCTATTTCCTCAGATATACTCTTAAAGATATTAACTCCGCTGTTATGGGGTTCATAGAGGACAAATATAAATGCAGTGGTGTAAGCAAGTGCAACCCGGAAGCACATATAAGGGAAATTAGGATCTTCTCTAGAGATATCCCTATGACACGAGAAGCCATCTTTAATGGAGGCACATATCCCATCTAATGGTGATCTTGGGGGTCAGTTTTAGATGTTCAGTTAGAGTATCGTTTAATTATGAACTCATCTAGCGGGAGAGTCGGCCCTATTTCAGTGTCGCTTACAATGAATATGTGTGGTTTCCTCTCCTGTAATTGGGGTTCAACCCCTGGAAGGTTGGAACGTAGACCCCTTACGTTGGAGAAGAAGACATGGTAGTAGGGGTCTATGTTGGAAGTTGGGGTGCTACAGAAAGAGAAAAATATAAAAGGGGGAAGGAGAAATTTATAAAATGTCACAATTAACTGGAATGTAAAGTCGCGTTTCACCCGACGGAAAAATGCCAATCCATATTTTTTAAGCAGCTAACAACTCAAACCGGTGTTCCTCGTATATTCCCCTGTGGACGTATCCGCAGCGGTATTAAGTGGTCGCGGGCGGAGTATGAATCGAATAGAGAGAACATATTTTACAAATCCCATTGATTCTCACCGATTTTGGCAGTGAACTATCGCCGGAAAAAAATAATGAAATGTACGAATAGCAAGGAATTATTAGGGTAGTACGCCCATAGCACGCCTGAGCTCCTTTGCTGAAGTGTGGGGGCGTTTAATTTGAATGTAATGTCGTGATTTTAATCCTATTAGCATCAAACTCACACGGAAAAAATGAGATTATTTTATATATATATATATATATATATATATTATATATATATATATATATATATATATATATATATAACAGAGAGAGAAGAGGAGAGAACAGAAGGAGAGAAGAGAAGAAAAATGAGTGCATTTTATTTTTATAGAGAGAAGAAAAAAATAGGTTGATTTTATTTATATAGAGAGAAGATAGATAGAAAGATAGAGCTTATAGCATCGCAATGCCTATGTATGAACAAACAAACCTAAACGAAAAAAACAGGAAGTTGGTTCGGGCGTGAACGGAATCTATTCTTGTTAGGTTTACGATAAACGTATGTTTTTTACGGCCATAGAAGATGTTGATGTGTATTTAATTAAGAGATTATTACATAATATCAAAACTCAAAAAATATAAGAATATAAAAACAGAATAATGAATTGAAAGTAACATTAACATCTGCATATTTGCGATAAGTAATAGATACTTATATATATATATATATATATATATATATATATATATATATATATATATATATATATATAATATTTTTTTTTACTATAATAATTAAATACCTACAGACACTAGTGTTTCGTTCTTTCGGGAATCTTCAGTGTAGGATGTCACGATTAATACCAGTCAGACGATTCGAACCCCGCATCACGAGGCATCTCTGGCTTGATTAGCGGATACCTAATCAATTCGGCTACCATTAACTGCGTGAAATAACGTTGAATTTAGACATTTTTTTAAAATTTCTAAATGTGCATTTACCTCAGTCATAGAGTGATCTAATCTTATTGATGATCTATGATTAAGAGCTAAATTGACCCACTTTAATTCAAATACATATATATATATATATATATATATATATATATATATATATATATATATATATTGCACGTGTTTATTACTTAAATCGGTATTACAAGAGTATATCATAGTGGTAATCGAGTTAAAATTTTAAAAGAAATAATCATTGGACTTATTCGCAGCCGTCCAAAGTTAATTACTATTCATTTTTTTTTCATGTTTAAATATGATTGCAATATAAATCGGACAAAATATCTTAGGTACATTATAATTCTTTAATTACAATAAACGTATATTGAATGTTACAACAGAACTCCGGGATACGTATTAAAAATTTGTAACAAAATACAATACATTATATAATACACATGTATATAATAAAATAAAATTAAAAATAACATTGTAAGTGTAAGTGTAACCAGTAAGTGTAAGTGTATCCTAAAAAAAAACATATCCCAGGGCAACCGTGTCGTGGTGTTCTACTTTATTATATATTCTATCGTCATTATAGTATTTGTTGTTTTGAACATTACACCAGCATCTTATCAAACTACGAATGGTGAAGAATAGCGTTGTTCTTTTTTTCCAACTGATTAACTTTATTCAAACGTAATCGTTACATCGTTTCGATTCATTGATAATGCATGACCGCTATGTTAACAAGTAAAGTGTTACGCTCGAAAATTGTCTTGTATAATCAATCATCTGGTTGCAAAGATTTATGTGTTTTTTTTATAAATGTAAATTCTTGCAAATTATGTATATCTCTCTTCAATAAAGATTATAATTTATTATAGGTTCCTTCAGCTGCATTATAATTAAATCAGCTTCAATATATGTAATATTTATTTTCCAAAGATTAATATTCAATAACAAAATATTGTTTTATTATTTATTATAATTGCCGAACACAGACAGTGTTATTGCGTAGGGAAATGTACACAGACACACAGACACACAGACACACAATTACACAGACACAGATACACAGACACTTTCACTTATATATACATATATATATATATATAGAGAGAGAGAGAGAGAGAAAGAGAGAGAGGGAGAGAGGGAGAGAGAAATTATAATAGCCGGACACAGTTAAAACATAATAGTTAGCTGTAATGATACTGTATACTATTTGAAAGCGACCCACGAAGTCAGATATAAAAGATGTTACAATCATTATTAGTATTGCATATTTTTGAAAGAAAATGCATTTCAGGCTGAAACTATTTAATCGCATGAACAAATGTGTATTTAATGCTTTTGTAAATAATCTGTATTTTCTTATTTCTTCAATCATTACACCGCTATTAAATAAAACTAAGAAAGGCTAATAAATTATAGATTACTAACTCCATCAACACGTGTTTACATTACCTCCAATTATAGATGCAAATATATGTGATATGCTTACAAGAAAATGTTGACGCTCAAAACTTGTTTTGTGAATGCGATAATTTATTTCGTATTTTTATTAATACAAACTTACATTTTTCGCCAGAGTCTACCGTAAATACGCTGATATTTATATTGACTTATTTACATTAGTTGTGGTATGTGCGGTCACCTACAGAAGAGGCACCCTTATTGCAGTTGACATAAGAAAAAAAACAGCATTCTCTATCAGTGATACAGCGGAAGTCTATCTGTAGTCAATTAGCGGTGATCCCATAACTCAGTGAAAGTGTCAACTGTCGATTAGCTTGTTGTAAGTTAGATTACTGGCTTTGATGAGATTCAGTATAGCCACCCTTAAGATCTGTGATACAGCGGAACAGTTTTTTTTCTGTTTCGCATAACTCAGTGAAAGTGTCGATTGTCGATTAGCTAGTTGTAAGTTACATTCTTCAATTGTTTGTAGTTTTATTTGTATAAACCTGTTCGTTATCGTAGGGGAGTGACTATCAAAAGGACCGAATCAAAACATTAGTAGAAAATATAAACGAACCCGATTTCAAATTGTTTTTTTCCTGGCAATACTTCAAACAGAAGGGACAGCATTTTTTGTGCAATATACAACTTGCAACGGACCAAGGTATCCATTTTTCTTTATACCGATCTTTGAATCTCTCTTGAACACATATGTCTACCAGTGGGTATATTTATTTTTCCACCGTTGTTTAGTAATGTTTGGATGACTTTGATTTAAAAACACATTTATATACTAACACTATTGTTTGAGATAGTATGTAACATGACGACCAACAGCAACCTTTCATTGACTTTTTATTGGGGATATGTTTATCTTTCTATCTCTCCCACTGTTTATAGATGTTTCAATTATCTGCTTTTGAAAAATATTGTATATAATAACATCAGTGGCTGAGCTATTATTTGAAAAGACGATCATGAACTTGTGTTTTCGAAAGTGTTTAAGGGTTTATACATGTAATGAAAACTGGGTGTGTTACACCAGCAACAACGTTTTATAAATACTCTAGCGTAATGTTCTTATAGATTTGGCAGTATTTGATTTGTGTGAATGTTCCTATTTGAAAATGCATATATTAGCATTTCTTTTGAAAAAGTATGTAATCTTGTACATATATTATGTAAGGGATTTGGCGTTTTCGCGAGAGATTTATTCATTGATTATTATCCTTATATAGTTCTTCAATGGTAAATACTGAGAAGAGATTTATCTTCCAAAAAATATAGGGATAATCATTGTTCAAGCAGTGGTTAAACCAGTGGTTAAAATATGAATAGTTCTTATCACGAATCGAAAATTCAAAATTACATTTTATATATCGAGTAAATGCTCTAAATTCCATGAAAATCTATCTAATAGTTTTCCACCACATGCATTCTCTTTCTAAGATTGCTTAAATTTCATAAATGTCGCCGAAATAAAATAACAATATTAATTTGCATAAATTGAAAAAAAAAATAGTAATAAGTTAATTTCTGAATTTTGTAGAATAATCTGTAGAGCCGCCCGTTGCATTTAAACACATAACAATAGGGTAAAGCATTACTAAGAACAGTACTTCCTTATATGGTGGATTGAGCTGCAAACTAGGATGCCGATATCGTGCAAAAGTAATATACTTATCAGCTGCGTTTTTTTTTCGGACATTCATGAAATTATATGAAACGAAGAAAATTAACACATTTAAAACTGACTGTAATTTTATTAAAATTATGTTAAGCTCGATATTATGAGTACCTTTTTACGTTTTTTTTAAATTCATAAACGTAAAACTTTATTAGTTAATTGTATTATGTACGTAATAATTATTATAGCATTTTATTATGTAAATTATTTAAAATTGCAAAAATATGTTCGATCGATGATGTAATCTCAACTACCAGATATAACTAATACATACTAGACACCATTTACAAAGCAGGTAACACAATGTCTGAAAACTGAACACATTATGTAGGTAATAATAATTATAGTATTTTATTACGTAAATTATTTCAAATTGCGAAACTATTTTCGATCTATGATTAAATCTCCACCACCAGATATAACAAATATATACATACTAGACACGCTTTACAAAGCAGTTAATACATTGAAAAAAATGGCACATGCACTACAACATAACTGAGCATTAAAACTCGGAAAATGATTATTTATTCTTATTTTTTTAAAATCAGTATTTTAAAAACCATGGGGCAGCTAAAATCTCTGTCTATGTAGTCCTATACACACTCCCTTCTTTTAGATGAAGTAGTGAACGTGTTATGTTTATAGAATTGCGATATGAACAGGTTTTTATATACACCTTATTCATAAATAACGCTTACATACACTTAATCATGCGACATATTCTTTGGGATTAAATATATTAAAGTTTTTTTTTGTGATTAAATTTAAGATATATATATTTTTTTTTAATTTTCACTAAAAAGTTTTTCTTTTTCAACTCATGTTAACTAGTGATGAACTTTAACTAAGGTTAGCATCTAACAAAAGCCAATCATGCTAGAAATAACATACACACACACACACATATATATATATATATATATATTTCTAGTTTTATTCAATTGTATTTTTCTATTATCAACTCGTCCTTTCACTTTAATTGTTATTGCATGTATATAAACCGGTTTCTCTTGATAAGTGAGGCTCTCTAAAAATATTTTTATATTTATGTTATTATATATATATATATGTATATATAAATATGTACATATATATGCACATATATATTTGTATATATACATACACATACATATATATATATATATTTATATATATATGTATATATATGCGTATATATATATGGGTGTGTGTGCGTGTGCGTGTGTGTGTATGTGTAAAGACAATTACTTAACAATCGTCAGTTACATAAGAAAGAGGTAATCACCTTAAAAGTATATACTTTTAAGTTGATTACCTCTTTCTTATGTAACTGACGATTGTTAAGGAATTATCTTTACACAAACACACACACACACACGGCAAGTCTTTTACAAGGGTAAGATATATATATATATACATATATATATATATATATATATATATATATATATATATATATATACGTGTGTCAAAGCTGCCGATAACAAGAGTTATTATATCGCTCGGCCAACCAAAACTGTATTAACTATCTTTGTTGGTGGCTGCGTCGAAAACGGATCAATCACATGAAAGTGAACTTTCTATGAAGAGAAAATATGACTTTATATTAATCAATTATAGTTCTAAGATCAAATCTTACATGTTTTATGACATTCCTTATGCGCACATTAAAACAGCAATATTCCTGGAAATGTATCAATCATAGATATATGACGTCAATCAAAGGGACTTACTAGAGATAAATATGTATAATAAACCCTATCTCATATATAAACGAGAGAGAATTGATTCAAGAACCGACGTTATAACAATAGGGTATTACAATTAAAAAGAGGCCCTAAGATTCCTCTATGTTACTAAAATAAATAGGAAGTGTATTTAAAAATTACTTGCACTTGCTTACCTTGTAAATAATTCTGAAAAAATTACAAATATATAAATTTACATACATTATGGCACAAGTGTATATTCTGTTTAAAATAAAAGGAACCGATTATACACCTGGCAATTTGCTTTATTTATGAATTCCTCTGACTATTTCTTCTCTGTAGATTTGCATAGAATAAATACTACAAATAATACAGTTAAGGGCCGTCCAATTTTCTATAATGGTAACATATGTTAACTCCAAGTAAAATACTTTAAGAATTACAAACAAAATTATATTTAACGTCTAAAAACTGTGTGAAGAAGAGACGAAAATATTACCATCATAACTTGTACATTATAGCGTGTTTCTTATTGTCAAGTATTGTATATCATAATGTTACCTCTATTGTTTTAATCAACTATACGAATATGTAATCCTGTATATAAGATGATTTCATCCAGTTTTCCGCCAAGTGTCCTGAGATTATGTCCAGGGCGAAAATCGGAGAATGAAAAGAGGACCTATTTGCGTTTAAAATTAATTTTAAATGTTTCATGTCTTCCAGCTGAAAATAAACTGTATTCAGTAAAGACAAAATTTAACAAAATATTTTCATTTTGTTTTGCCCTGAATAAAAGATAATTTAATTGCTATTAGCAATTTATGATGATATTTAAGTAAGATACTTTTTTTCTGAATCGTATTTAATTGCTTAAACATAAAACTTTCTTGGTTTTGATTCCATTCAGCCTGAAGACAAATATGAGTTTTATAAATTATATCGAAGCTGAATAACGTTGTGAAGGTTTAACTAAATGAATGTTCCTATATTATAACGTTGTTAGATGAAATAGTTTGAGAAAGTTTACAGATTATATACGGCATTTTCCTGACTTAGTAAGTCGCGTTATTTCGCGAATCGGTGTTATGCGACACTTAAAGAATTTTTATTCGAAAATATCTTAAATTGCATTGAAATGTAAAGTCTACAATATGAAATATATTTTAATATATAGTTTGTAATTCCTACAATAAAAGCCTGTTAATGATGTTAGATGCATATACTATATAAAAATTCTCTGTATTTGCGGTATCCTGTATTTTTTTAAATATTCTACCAAGCGTTTATACTGTTTACCGAAATTCCACACATATGTTTATAATCAGATCCTTAAAGAGCAGCTATAAATTGTATATTTATGCCGGGATCAAGGAATATTAAATGCATATAGATTTTAAAAGAAACCGTGTGGTAAATCATTTACAAATTACATTACGTATTATTACTAATCCATAAATATCGTAATTTGCATAATAAAATAACACTTTTTTTCCTGTTATCCTGACACTTTCCCTATTCGTTTTTTGGTTTTGAGATCTAAATACAGGATCTATGAATCAAACTTTTTTTTCTATAAGTAATCGTCTGTTAAACTCTGTCCTACAGATCTTCTTAACCATAGTCAAGTCTTATGAAACTAAGTACTTAATGGATCGCCACATTTAAATAATTAAACTCCACATACTATTACAGATTATTGTCTGCTGTTTCATTGGCCACCTTACACTAATTAACCCTTATTTTGTAGAGGCTTTCAGGGCTATATATGCAGTGAATAGCAGTAAAAAAGAAACACTCTTTATAGAAGCGTTTTATGGAAACATGCAAAGATGTATGTCAATTCATTTGTACTTTTTCGTAAAATCACTCGTTTTGTTATCGGTTCATAATTAGTGCGTTTTAACGATGAGACGTGAACGTTTCGCGGACAATTTCCTTCATAAAAATATTATAGCGTTCAAAGCGATGTTATGATATCTTTATATCTCTATCGTAATCTCCCAGTCCTAATACTTAATGAGTATGATATGCAGCATGTGCAATGATTTGCTGCTCGAATGCCGCATGGATTATTGGCTCGGCGCTAGGAAAACCGACTTGAAAAGGTAACTTTATCCGGTAATCCTTGGTTTTCCTGGAGTTTCCTTATGGCCAATATGATATATCACTGGAGCGTTTAGTCACTCGTCTCCAAGGGAAAGTCTACATAGACAGTACAAGTAATTTTCTCAACGTTGGGTTCGATTAAACCGACTGATTATTGTTATTTATAACAAGATCCGTTGTGAAATAAGATTTCAAGAGATATAGTACATGCGCAAAATGAATAAAGATTGACTGCGAATTTTTTTACGGGCATTCTTCTAATGTACTGCTTTCTGTGTAAATTTTAATGCTCTACCTTTTCAATGGATTGGCGCATGCTTGTTGCATTTTTCTTAAATAAATTGAATTTGATTGAATTTAGTTTCTCTGTTTGTCCAATTATAAACAAGGAGCTTCCCCTGTCTAATTTTAAGAATAATAGTCGCGGTTTTTTACGAAGAGTTTTGCTAAATCATTCAAATGTACGGAAATATCATTGTGGCAATCTAGAATATTATAGTATGCATTTTATAGTTATTCCACGACAATAATGCTAAAGTGAGATACTATGAAGGATATCTTACTTTATTTATGCTTATCCAAGGCGAAGTAGTCGACTCCAAATTAGAAACATGTAAATTGCACGAAAAAAACGCACATCCCATCAAAATACGCATTTAATTGTACATCGCTGAATCAGATTTGCATATAAGCCTTCTGTCTATAAAATATATTCGTCAGTTAAATATGATAGAATTAAAGTTAGTGATATAGAGGGTTAAAATGTACACATTACATTCGAAATATTAACGTCACCAGATACCAGTTTTACTGCGTAATACACATATTTAAGGAGGAACAACTAACATTCAAATATGGAACATGAAAAATAATAGACTCACTTAGAATTGGCTATTTCGATCCAAAGTTTAATAGTTAAAATCCTATTTAAAAATTTAAGCGTGAATATCGAATGACGAAACATGTTACCGATTTGTTTATCATGAACATGGTATACTTACGAAAACGCAGGTCAGTAAATGAGCATTAAACACTGACTATGTTAAATTAGAACTCCCGTACAGCAGCTTATATTTCATTGTTTTACAATTTATGAGTTGATCAATCGTCTTTCTTTAATCACTTCGTAAGAGGACGGAAATGTCATGTGGAATTAGAGTGTGCATAATTACGAAAATACAATGTAATATTGAGTCGTTGTTAATGTATTTTAAACAAAACCTACAATGAAAGCGATAAAATCACAAAGATGCATGACATGTTGATGTTATGTCAATTACTGATTTAGTAAAAGAAATGGATAACTTATCATCCGAAAAGGATTAGCATGGATTACGTATCATTCCGTTATCTGCATATCTTCAGATAAAAGATCTCCAACCTTATTCCTCTATATCTTGTGTTGCATTATAGTATTAGCTTGTTGGGTATTGTATTCATTATTGATAAATATTATTGTCAGAAGTAGGCATACGACCACAGTTATCACTTCAAGTCTATCATGAGTATTGCATGTTTCAATGTATAAAATAACACGCAAAAGGATGGCGACTTATATTTGATAACACGGATTAAATATCTGTGTCATTTTCGACACTGCGACATTTTTTAAAGAAATATATGGATTAATTTCAGATTTGTGTATTTTCAATCCAACTTGTGTTGGCAATTCACAATGAGGATACTTACATCCGAGCGCCGATTGCAAATTTATTTGATAACAACTTTTATATAAGGATAATTCTATAACATTGATATATAAAATGGATTCTGTGCGATGTAAACATATTAAATTATTTTCTTTGGTAATATGCACAGTCCCATATCTACGTTGATAAACACGCCTCAACACACTATCTGAGAAGCAGCATTCAACGTGTTATTATTGGAAAACAGCTTAGAAAATGTATTGAAAGTGATAATTTTACATATATATTACGATATATACTGCGAGGAGCCGGAATCATATACGACATTTTGTATTCCAATTATGAATTAAAAAAAGTAATCTTAAAAAAAAAAACTATATATATATATATATATATATATATATATATATCTATATATATATAAAATATATTTGTAGTCATCGACATACAGTCCTGTTTCGTTGTATCACAACTCATCAGTGCCGGTAGACTAACACCTATCCGAAGCTGAGGATCGAACCTAGAACCGTCGTGATGACAGTCGGCAGTTCTACCCATTCACCACGGAAGCGGTGTCAGCAACTAATCTGTCCGAATGTCTATTTAAATAAACACCCGTCCGCTACTTGTAAAGTGCTCAAACGATTGTCTGTAAACAAACCGCGAGCTTCGCATTTTTCAGCCAAATTAAGTAACAAGTGAGATTATTTACGACAGTGCTCAACCCAAAGAGGGGGGGCTTTATAAAATATATTTGTAGTCATCGACATACAGTCCTGTTTCGTTGTATCACAACTCATCATTGCCGCTAGACTAGCACCTATCCGAAGCTGAAGATCGAACCTAGCACACACACACACACACACACACACACATATATATATATATATATATATATATATAAAATAGATTTCTTTAGTTTACTTTAATTCAAAATCACTCGCCTTAAAAAGAAGATCCACAATATAATATTGGTTATAAATGCAATTTTGCTTAAGAATTTCACCAGAAACGGAGAAATGGCTAAGGTTCCAGAAATAAGGAATGCGATATCTAGCTTTTATTACTTATATGCATATTTATTTTGTTTTTTCGTTGCTACAATATATTTCTACTTTTCCCCATTTTCGTTGTTTCCACGATGACACGTTTTTCAATTTCCTATTCTCATCCTAACACTCACTCATGCATTTCTCTATTATAACGCATACTATTACTTCTATTATGATTGTTAATAAACTCAAACTTATATAACGTCTATTTCATCTATTGACTAACGGCACCTGGATCAGCACTGTCAGAGCAATGCAAAATGCTCTACAGTAGGTCACCAAAGTTAATGTTTTACACCAAACAATCTGAAACCCGCACCAATAAGTTGGTCTGAAGGTTCAAGGATATGTAAGCTTTAATCACTGCCCACAACCAAAAAGCTCGAATAAGATTTGTAAGACAACCCAAATTGATAACTACATCACTGACGCCCGGTGAACTTCGATCAAAGCAGTTTCAATCTCACCATATGCGGCATCCGTTAAATAGTCGAAAGAACATTATGAAGCATGCAACATGATTAAGCATGACCGTCACCGGTTTTCTAGCGATACTCTCTGAAGTCATATCTAAAACGGCGGACAAGCCTCAATATGTTACATATAAAAATGACCGTTATTAGGTACCTTGATCAAATCCTTGGACCCATTGTCAGCAGCTGTGTTCTGTCTGGTCAAGGAAAATAACTGATTTCATGTTTGTTACGTATGCAAGCAGTACATCGAGGGGGAATATATATATATATATATATATATATATATATATATATATATATATATATATATATATCTGTGTGTATGCGTGCGCCTGTATATATATATATATATACATATATATATATATATATATATATATATATATATATATATATATAAATCGTATCTCTGCTTGTTTTTGTTTGTAAATAAACGAACAGCTCCAGCACTGTAATACATGTGTACGAATATATATTCAAACAGGCGATGTGGTCATTCACAAGCACCGAACCCGTGCACCAGAGGTTAAGACTTCCAACTATGGACTGGATAGTTGTAGGTTAAATTCCCAGCCAGGTTAGCTGCTGGTCAATCCGCATTAATGAGTAACGATACAATAAAAAGAGTACTGCATGTTGATAGTTATATATTTAAAACCTTCCTCTTTATGAAGTTCATAGTCTAATATGTATTTCACAAGCTGCTCAATCTCATATAATATTGTGATTACAGAAATTCCACCCTATATATCAAAGTACAGTAGGTTAGTAAGATCTGATTCCACATACTTCAATGTCCATAATGTGGAATGGCTGACCCGCTCAAATGAGACTGATGAGGAGGGGAGGTTATGTCATGATTTTGTCATTGACTATTACCTCACTCAGATTGTCCGCGAGCCCACCCATGTGCCCGATAGTACCGGTCAGTTCGCAAGCCTCCTAGACATTTTTCTATCCACTTCCTCTGAGCTATGCTTATGTTCCGTTCTATCTTCTCTGGGATCCTCCGACCACTGCGTCGTATCACTTAAGATACAAATGAAATACAATAAATCTACAGACGTACCTCTCCACCGTACTGTATACCGATACTCTATGGCGGACTGGGATAGCTTCCGTACATTCATATCTGATCTCCCTCTCAATTCCATGTTTAAAAAGGATGGGTCAACTATAGAATCGGATCTGACCGAATTGTTACTTGTAGGCATAGGCCAATTCATACCATCCAAAAAATTCCAACAAAAACCTAACAGCCGTGCATGGTTCTCCCCCGAATGTGCTGCTGCCATCGCACACAGAAATCACTTTTTCCATAGCTACCGATGTAATAGATGCACCGAAACTAAAGCTGCTTTCAGAACCCCCAGCAACCATTGTAAAAGAGTAATAAAAAATGCAAGAGAACTATATGCGCAATCCGTTAAGTCCAAAGTAGCTGAGCAGCGGCTTGGTTCCCACCAGTTCTGCCAAATAGCAAATAGGATCTTGAACAGAAACGTGCGCTCTTTCCCAACCATTATCAATGGACCAGAGGTCATCTCGACAGCATCCGAGAAGGCCAAACTATTTGCCCAAAACTTTGCGGCAAATTCTACCCTGTGTGACGAAGGCCATCAACTCCCCATATTCCCTCCTATAACAGACAACACGCTATGCAACATACAAATATATGTGCGTGAGGTCGCCAAGCTAATCATGAACCTTGACTCCAGTAAAGCAACTGGTCCCGATGGTATTCCAATTATAGTGTAAGAAAATTACAACCAGAACTTGCCCCAATACTTTCCAAACTGTTTAAGCGTTGCCTTAAGGAGAACTGCTTTCCAACCCCCTGGAAAACCTCATCAGTAAAGAATTCAGATGATAAGTCATCCCTCTCTCAGTACAGACCACTAAGTCTCCTGTGTGTCATGAGTAAGTTGCGGGAATCCACAATAAATACAGAAGTAGTCAACCACCTTAGCAGAAATACCCTTCTTAGCGACACGCAATATGGTTTCCGCTCTGCAAGATCTACAGCAGATGTGCTAACGGTTATATCTCATAGGATTAGCGAATCTCACGACAAAGGCTTCATTTCTAGGGCAATAGCTCTCGACATATCAAAGACCTTCGATAAGGTTTGGTATAAAGGCCTACTACACAAGATTTCCAGCTACGTATAACTGCAAATGTTTCTATATCATTAAATCATTTCTATCTGATAGGCTCATAACAGTAGTGGTTGATGTGCAGAAATCAGAGGCCCACAGTATTAATTCTGGAGTCCCTCAGGAGTCCATATTGGGCCCAACTCTCTTCCTGATCTACATAAATTATCTCCCAAAACACATACTAAAATATTTCGTTGACATCTATGCTGATGACACGACTATCTATGGCAACACATCAAAGGCCGTAAATGATGATGTTCTCTCTGATTCTCTCTCCTCTGATCTTGAGCGCGTGGTACACTGGGGAAAGAGGTGGCTGGTTACCTTTAATGCATGACAGACCCAGCTCCTATCTCTACATCATAAACGCTCTGATCCCCATCTGGCATCAATTGAAATAGATAGCTCTCGTCTAAGGGAGGCCCCATGTTTTGATAAGCTTCTGGGTTTGGCTTTACACCTGATCTGAAATGGAACACGTACATCAAGTCTGTTGCCAAGTTCGCTGGGATAATGGTGGGATCCTTCTCCCGCTCCAGAACATATCTCACTACTGATGCAATTCTCTATCTAAATAAGAGCCAAGTACGTCCAAAGATGGAGTACTGCTGCCACATCTGGGCGGGGGCTGCAAAAACAGCCTATCCTGCCTTGATGGAGTACAAAATAGACTCCGTGGCTTGGTGGGGGATGCCCTTTTCTCTACCCTGCAACCTCTTTCCCATAGAAGAGATGTAGCGAGCCTGTCATTTTGCTATTGTTTCTTCCATTGAAGGTGCTCGTCTGAGCTCCGTTCTCTGACCCCCCTCGCCAATCTTTTTAAAAAAACACCCGACTAGCTGAAACCACCATCAATAATTTCCCCACTCCCTATCTGTGCCTAAATCAAAACGTAGATACCATGAACAAAGCATCATTCTTAGAACTGCACGCCTGTGGAACTCTGTTCCGCTTTCCTGTTTCCCTCTGGACTTCAACCTGGATGTCTTCAAGTCCAACACAAACAAATTCCTGATGAACCGCCACCCCTAAGTAATGACCCCTTACAAATTCTCCAATACTATCGTTACACTATCCCTTTGATTACTGTACACACAATAACCCTCTGAGTGGCCATTGGGCCTTGATAAGTAGTGAACTCCATGTAAAAAAAACAACAAAAACATACACATTTAATGTGTATATACTATTAGTCACTATCTTAGCTAACTTAGAAACATTTTTTACTTATAGTAAAAACATACATTGCACCCTAGGAGCAACACCATAATCGCAACCACATTTAAAGGAAGTAGTTCCTATTTTTTATCTAAATAACAAGCCCTCCTATTGCTCCCCCGGCATCACCGGGAATAATTTTCTCTTTGGACAGATATGGAGTTTCACCTTTCGTGACTGGATCATAAACTCATTGAAATGACATAAATTGCACCTTTTTCAATTACAAAGATACTGATGTCTCCCCAGATTAATTCGGCTCCTTCCAACAGGAGAAGTTCTGTCCATTCCAATAATCCGGATGTACAGTATTAGCATGCTAAAAAATGTTAATTTAGTATTAAAACATAGCGTCGAAATGACACCCACTTCTGCTCTGTGAGTATATTGCCCACTCGCTTTGTACATGTGTTTCCGTAAATAATTATATATATATATATATATATATATATATATATATATATATATATATATATATATATATATAGTTACGTTATTTTAGATAATTCACTTATATATGCTTTATTCAAACCTGCGCGATCTACTGCATTCTCTCACTGTATATATGCTTCCAACTCTATCTTCCTCGCTGCCTCTATCTCTCATTTAGAAAAGAAAACAACAAACATTTATGTCCTCTTTCTGTCTCGACCGATTTGTATCTCGCTATATATATATTTTCCTATTTTAAAACTGTTAAACTACTTTTATACTTAATCATATTTTATGTTTATATATATTGTCATCTACCTTATAACGAAAAAATCGGAAAATTCGAACACGTTTAAAGCAATTGATGTTGTTTTTTATCACATATCTTTTCAAATGACTATATTTATTTAAGTTCATCTTCTAGATATTTTATAAAACATGGAGCTATTTTCCAATACATGCTTTCATATCTAAACTGAAAAACTTGCAGGCATGTTTGAAAGTTACGATCTGGTTTTAGTCAAAATTGCATATTTATATACCGATTACCTACGCTGTATTTTTAACGTAAATTATATAGGGGCTTTAATTCGCCGGAGTATTTTTTACAATTTTGTTTCCGGACTGATTCTAGAGATTACGCACACATTATTTTTTGAAGGAAGAATAAATTTGTTAATTAAGTCCATCTTCGCAATTTGCCTTAGAGTGAATACTTTTATAGGGTGTCGACTTATAAAGAAATCTTACTCAACAGACAGGTACTTATAGAGATATAAAGATCTGCAATCACTGGCTGCCAGGCTTGTATGCACACGCAATAAACACATCTACTTCGAACCGACCGACATTGCAAAGTTACATTATTTTAACCTTTGCGGACGGGTATGCTTACACCAATTTTCACGGTTAAATTTCCGGTAATTATTTTTCCAATAAAAAATGGGTTGGCTAATTCCAAATACGTTCTTTACGTAAGGCTGTTAGGGGGTGTCTATTCTGAAAATCATATGAGGAGCTTTGGAATTTATTTTATAATATTGGTAGACCACTAGAATAGTAGAGGAATACTAGGACAACAAACGGAAACAGCTACGAGTGCTACCACTCATTTAAACACTCCATATACACGGAGAATGTCTAAAGCTTATTTTTACTCTTATTTTATTATTCTAATGGGCCTTTTTTCGTCCTTTTATTAATTCATGAGCCCATAAATTTTGTTCCCGTCACACAAATACCTCTACTTTCGAATTCAAATTTCGTATCATATCATATCCATGTAAGGCACGTTATTATTGTCAGTTTCGCTAACGAGTTATTAAAATGCCAAAGATAGAAATAGTTGAATAAACATTTACCCCCAATAAATTCAAGGAATAACCACACCTTTGAATTAACAAGTTAAACACAAATATTTTGGAAATGATTTCATTCTATGTCTTGTGATAAATAATAGAAAACCTCCTCTAAATGTACATTTTTAATGTTATTCTATTTTTGGTTTCTTTTCACATTTTCTGAGTTCCTGTTTAATTTACTGGTTTGACGTCAATATATAATTGATTATTGCAAATTGGAACAGGCTTGTTTCATATTTAAATATTAAAAAAAACAATAATGTTAGTTAAAAATGGATTTATATAATTTTGTCTGTTTAAATACTGATAAAAACAACACTAAGATACAGAGAATCGTCTATAGTTGTTATTGGTACACTCGTTTTTTGTTTTATTCATTTATTGCTAATAAAATATGAAATAAATCAATTTAAAATTAAACAAGCTCACATAACTATACTATGACAGAAACTGTTTTTTTCTAAACGGACACAATAGATGAACGACTACTATAATTAAATGCCCCTACAAATAGAAAATTCGATAAATCCATGTTGTTTTTTGTCACAATAATATTAAGTACTCAATGAAAATGCAAGATTAAAAAAGATTTATATTACTTGTATAATTCGGACTATTGTTCTTATCTTGAGCCCTAGTTGTGCAATATTTCGGTCGGATTCGCCTTCGACACATCTGAGGCGTGTAGAACAGATAGAAGAAATGTTAACGGTGTCGTAGATATTTTAGTATACTTTGAGTTTGCTGTATTTGATGATTATTGTGTCGGATTTGTGAAAATACTGGTAGAAAAACGAGAAATTTTTAGAGCTTTTAGAGACTTCCAAATACTACTTAGCTCTACGTTTTGTCTGCATAGTAATTTTTCTGATTATATATCGACCGCTCCCAGGCAAGGTAGTATTTTTCCATAGCTACCAAGGTAATATATTAACTGAGATAAAAGCTGCTTTCAGGACTGCCAGCAACAACTGTAAAAGAGAATTACAATATGTGAGAGAGCTATATTCTCAGTCCGTTAAACCCAAAGTAGCTGGGCATCGGCTTGGTTCCAACCAGCTTTGGCAAATAGCAAACATTATGCTAAACAGAAGCTTGCATTCTATCCAAACCATCGTCAATGGACCTGAGTTCATCTCGTCAGAATCAGACAAGGCCAAACTATTTGCCAATAACTTTGCAGCTAATTCTACCCTATGCCACGAAGGCCATCACCTCCTCGTATTTCCTCCTATAACAGACAACACGCTCTGCAACATACACATACCTGGTGGTGAGGTAGCCAAGTTAATAAAGAAACTTGATTCCAGTAAAGCAATTGGTTCTGACACCATTCCAATTATAGTGCTGAAAAAGCTTCTGCCAGAATTTGCCCCCATACTTACAAAACTGTTTAAGCGTTGCCTTTAAGACAAGTGCTTCCTAACACCGTGGAAACCTCATCAGTATGTCATGTATTAAAGAATTCAGGTGATAAGTCGTCTCCCTCTCAGAACAGACCGATAAGTCTCCTGTGTGTCAGGATTAAGTTGCTGGAATCTATATTGAAGAGAGAAGTAGTCAACCACCTCATCAGAAATAACCTACTTGGTGATTTGCAATATGGTTTCCGTTCTGCCAGATCCACCGTAGATGTGCTAACGGTTATCTCATAGGATTAGTGAATCTTTGGACAAAGGTTTCCTCTCTAGGGAAATTCCTCTTGACATATCAAACGCATCAGGTAGAGCATAAGGTATGGCATAAATGCCTACTTCACGGGATCTTCAGCTACGGTATAACTGGAAATGTTTTCTCAATCATTAAATCATTTCTCTCTGATAGGCTCATAAGGATACTGGTTGATGGGCAGAAATCAGAGGTCCTCAGGGGTCCATCCTGAGCCCAACTCTCTTCTTGATCTACATTAATGATCTCCAAAAACACATACTAAAATCATTCGTCGACATCTATGCTGATGACACGACTATCTATGGCAACACACCAAAGACCGTAAATGACAACGTTCTCTCTGATTCTCTCTACTTAGATCTTGAGCGCGTGGTACAGTGAGGAAGGAGGTGGCTGGTTACTATTGGTGCATCTTAGACCAAGCTCCAATTATTACATCATAAACGATCTGATCCCCATCTGGGAGCAATTGAAATGGATGGATCTCCTCTAGGGGAGGCCCCATGTTTTGATAAGCTTCTGGGTTTGACCTTTACTCCTGATCTAAAATGGAACACATACATCAAGTATGTGGCCAAGGTCGCTGGGAAAATGGTGGGGTCCTTCTACACCTCCAGAGGATTCCTCACTACTAATGTAATTCTCTGTCTATATAAAAGCCAACTACGTCCAAGGATGGAATACTACTGTAACATCTGGGAAGGAGCTACTAAAAAAGCCTATCCTGCCTTGACAGAGTACAAAATAGACTCCGTAGTTTCGTGTACGATGCCCTTTTATCTTCCCTGCATCCCCTCTCCCGCAGGAGAGATGTTGCCAGCCTGTTTTTGTGTTATATTGTTACTACCATGGAAAGTTCTCGTCTGAGCTCCAATCTCTGCCCCCGTATCGCCAATCTTTTACGACAAACACCTGTCTAACTGAAACCTCTGTCAAAGTTCTCCTCACTCTTAATCTGTGTCAAAACCAAAACGCAGATTCCATGAACAAAGCTTCTTTCTCAGAAGTGCACGCCTGTGGAACTCTGTTTTGTTTGCCGTATTCCCACCTGACTACAACCTGGATGTTTTCAAGTCCAACATAAACAAATTCCTGATAAAGCGCCCCCTTATGTAAGACACTTTATCAAATATCCAATACTAACGTACTGTACACGCAATAACCCTTATCCCCGAGTGGCTTTCGCGTATTGATAAGTAGTGACTACCTTGTAAAAAAAGGTATAAGTTTAAAAAGAAAAGATCAAATTTACTGGCTATGTAGATATTTTCGTTATTTTGAGGTCTTTGTATTTTATGTTTATTGTTTGTAGTTGTTAGAAAATTCTAGTGTAAAAAAGGCGACTCTAAAATGAACCACAGGGTATAATCTCTCTTTTATCTGAGTTTTTAAAGTTTTACAACGCATGTTTTTTAACAGCTAGATACTCTCAAATGCTGCTTATCTTTAAACTTGGTCTGCATCGTAATTTTCTCCTTTTTTTGCGTATGTGCTTGCTTCCTGAGTCGCCGGACTCTCATCCTTGCATCATCATTTTGACATCGTTCCACAAGAGGAATTGTGTTCCCTTTTCTTTTCATATGTGATCAGCTAGCCTTGATTTTTATTATTACCTATCCCCTATACCATGGCTATAGAGCGTTCGTCTAGCTATTCATTTATGGGGACGACTTGACTCATGTTTGTATAATTTTCCGCAACATGTTTGAAAACAATCAGAGGCTAATCTGACGGATACGTTGCATAAATAACATTGAGTCTGAGAAACATATTCCGCGTTGTCAATACCGACAGGAAGGCTCCGCGCCTATTATACCGCACTCGTACAAAAAATACAGAAAAACTACTCTGCAGCTACCATGAACTGCTTCCATAAGAAGTATTGTTTCTCCTACTAGAACGTTTCATCGACAAAACAGATGGCAATGTATTTGTTAGAATATGGTGAAGTTACGTATCACCTATAAATTTTGTGTACATCCCAGACTGTTACTAAGAGAAAATATACTTGGCGTTTAATCTATATAATAGCAAGTTGATCAGAATATACATTAAAAAAGAAAAAAATATATATAATTCTTGCATTGTCACGTTTGAACTGTTTCGGTTTCATCGAAAATGATTGATTGCATTATGCAAATAAACATTTAGGTAAACAGAACACCATTCGAAAACCATAATATTATTAAACAGCTCAGTGACTAAACAAATGTTCACAAACGAATTCCCTAAATACTAGCAATTGTACACTACAATCTATGGTAGCACATCTAAGACCGTAAACGACCAAGTTATCTCTCCTCTGGTCCTGTGCATGTGGTACAATGGGGAAAGGAGTAGCGTACTACTTTTAATCTATCTAAAACCAAGCTTTTATCTTTACATCATAAACGCTTTGATCCACATCTGGCATCAACTGAAATGAATGGCTCTCGTCTTCGGGAGGATTCATGTGTTGACAAGCTTCTGGGCTTGACCTTTACCCCTGATCTTAAGTGGAACACATACATTAAATCCGTTGCCAAGGCCGATGAAAAAATGGTGGGATCCATCTATCGATCCAGTAGATATCTCACTGCTGATGCAATTCTCTATCTACAGGGTGGTTAAAAAGTCAGGTAACATGTTAAAGGTAGAAAAAACAATATGATCCATTATAATCTCTACTCGTTTAATATTATTTGTTTAAATATTTGAGTGTAATATATAAACTTGTTTCATTTTATATTTCAATGTATGGTACTTAAATATACGTGTATTGCTAATATCGTTTTTCTTTAAAATGTTACCTGACTTTTTGACCACCCTGTATATAAGAGCCAGGTACGTCCAAGGATGGACAGAAGCTTCTAGAAAGGACTTATCCTGCATTGATCGTGTTAAACAATAGACTTCGTAGCCTCGTAGGGGGTTACTTTTCTCTTCTCTGCAACCTCTTCCTCACAGAAGAAATGTTGCGAGTTTGTCTCTGCTTTTTGTTATGTTCATTGCAAGTAGTCGGCTGAGGTCCAATCCATGGTCCCCACTCCCCAAACTTTCACAATAAACACCCGTCTAGCAGAAATCACTATCACTAATTTTCCCACTCTTTACCTGAACCTAAACCAAAACGTAGAGTCCATGAACAAAGCTCCTTTATTAGAACTGCACGCCTATGAATTGTCTTCCGTTTTCCTGCTTTCCAGCGGACTACAATATGGTAGTCTTCAAGTCTAACGTAAACAAGTTTTTAATGAGCCGTTCCATATAAGTTTACAAATTTACCAAAATTCCATACTTAACGATTACTATATTGTCCAATTTCTACATTACATTCTTTAACTATTATCTTCGAGTGGCCACAAGGCCTTGGTAAGTGGTGATGCCTTTGTAAAAAAATGAAGAAATAAAATTTTGTTATGAATTTATTTTATTTAATATTCGATTTAACAACTTTATCATACACTTCATTACTTTTCATTACAGATATATTCACACAAATATCTCGACAATTTCGATCGAAGCCAATTGATAAAAACTGAAATTATTTCGAGGTTTGGGACTTGACTCCTTTTAATGGCAATATTCTTCAATCTCATATGCCCCTGCTTTTGAACAGCGGAAAACCAAAATTAAATTCCGTATTATAATAAGGATTCTAGGATGTTAATCAATATTCCAATGTTCATATATTTACCTTTATTTCCTTTAAATGTTTGGATTTTAAATAATTACACCTTAAGCATGTAAGACATAACGCGTCGAAATATGCTTACTCTGGTTTCATCTATTGATTATTCTAAATCATTCAATAGTTGTTCATACATTGCAGTTATCTTTTACCTCATAAATTTATACGAATATTACGTGTTGGCTAGTGCTTTCACTATTTAGTTAATTACTTTTATTGAAAGTGTATACACGTATTTTGATTTGTATTACGCTACACGATGATGTATTATATGTAGATGTGTATGTGAGTTACGTTATTAGACTAGCGTTCGTCTTGCTATTATAGAATCAGGGAAGAAAGTTTTAAAAGCGTCGATTAAATAAGGAGTTACAATATTAAAATATGATTTTTAAAAAAGCAAAATAGAAACAATCAGATTGTGCGTATTCTGTACACACATTTAATTTTTATTTTTTATACTTAAGCGGTAGAATGAAAAATAAGTTATATTTAAAACCAAATTGTTACAGATCAAAAGACCTTCTAGTTTACAAAAATGTTTGAACGATGAAAATCCGCGATGTATGCTTCTTTGTAGTTTCAAGTTGTGATAATCAAACTTTACAAATGACACGCAATTCTTTTCATCCTTATACTTTTTTTTATTACAATTTCACCCCAAACAAGGCACATTGTCACTGTGCTGTAGGAGGATCTTATCAGGGGCAGCAACTACTCTGCACTATGTTGAGATTTGGGCAGCAAGATGTCGGTTCACGTTTCACTTGAACTTTTGCATGCCAGTACAGTTGAGGAAGCAGGGACCTGGAATGGAATTCCAGAGTCTAGCCGTTCTGGGGAAGAAATTACTGGAGTAGAAAGATCTTCAAACATCTAGGGATCTCTACTGTGGGGTGGGATTTAGCTGCCTATCGGGTTTGTCGAGGGTGTCTACGTCGTGGGGGCATAAGTGCCCGCAGTTCGTCAGAGCATTCACCTTTAAAATACTTGTAGAACAGGCAGAGGGATGCAACGTTTCATCGATGTCTTACTTGTATCAATTGAGTTAAGGATATCATGTTGACGCCACTGCTATTTCTAGATCAAAAATGATACTCCTGCTGGCTGGGATAGTTTCCGCACATTTATATCTTATCTATATCTTCATTTCGATGTTTAAAAAGAATGTGACCTATAGAGTATCAGACCTGACCGAATAGATAATTGTAGGCATAGACCGATTCATACCACCCAAAAAATGTCAGAAAAACCTAATAGCCAGCCATGGTTCTCCCCAGAATGTGCTGCTACCATCGCGCAGAGAAATATATTTTTCCATAGCTACCAACGTAATAGATACACTGAGACTAAAGCTGTTTCAGGACTGCAAGCAACCACTGTAGATGAGTAACAAAAATGCAAGAGAGCTATATGCTCAGTCCGTTAAATCCAAAGTAGCTGAGACGCAACTTGGTTCCAACCAGTTTTGGCAAATAGCAAACAGGATCCTGAACAGAAGCGTACGTTCTATCCCAACCATCATCAATGGATCTAAGGACATCTCGTCAGAATCAGACAAGGCCAAACTATTTGCCAAGAACTTTGCAGCGAATTCTACCCTATGAAACGAAGGCCATCAACTCCCCGTAGGTCTTCTTATAGCAGACAACACGCTATGCAGCATATACATATCTGTGCGTGAGAAAACCAAGCTAATCAAGAACCTTGATTCCAGTAAAGCAACTGCCCCTGACGTATTCCAATTTTAGTGTTGAAAAACATTCAACCAGAACTTGCCCCCATACTTAGAAAACTGTTCAAGCGTTGTCTTAAAGGGGAGTGCTTTTCAAAACCCAAAAAAACCTCATCAGTATGCCCTGTATTAAAAATTCAGGTGATAAGTCATGTCCTTCTCAATACAGCCCAATAAGTTTCCCGTGGGCCATGAATGAGTTCTGGACTCCATATTAAATAAAGAAGAAGTCAACGCCCTCAACATGTGGAATGTAATGTGGTTTCCCTTCTGCTACACATGCAGCAGATGTGCTAACGGTTTTATCTCATAGGAGTAGCTAATCTCTGAAAAGGTTTCTTATCTAGGGGTATGGCTCTTGCTATATCAAAGCCCTTCGATGAGGTATAGCATAAATGCCTGCTTCACAATATTTCCAGCTACGGTATAATCGGAAATGTTTTCTCGATGATAAATCATTTATCTCTGATTAGCTCATAAGAGCAGTGGTTGATGGGCAGAAATCAGAGGCCCACAGTATTAATGCTGGAGTCCCTCAAGAGTCCATCCTGACCCAACTCTCTTCCTGATCTACATCAATGATCTCCCAAAACATGTACTTAAATCATTCGTTAACATCTATACTGATGGAACGACCATCTATGGCAACACATAAAAGGCCGTAAATGACAAAGTTCTCTCTGATTCTTTCTCCTCTGATCTTGAGCGCGTGGTATAGTGGGGGAAGAGGAGGGTGGTTACTTTCCATGCATCTAAAATCAAGCTCTTATCTTTACATCATCAACGCTCTGATCCCCATCTGGCATCAATTGAAACGGATGTCTCTCCTCTTGGGAAGGCTACATGTTTTTATAAATTTCTGGGTTTGAACTTTACTCCTGATCTGGATGGAACATCTACTTCAAGCCTAATGCCAAGGTCGCTGAAAAAAATGGCAGGATCCTTTTACCGCTCCCGAAGATATCTGCCTGCTGATTCAATTCTCTATCAATATAAAAGCTAAATACGCCGAAGGATGGAGTACTGGTGCCACATACGGATGGGTGCTGCTAAAAACAGTCTATCCATCTTTGACAGATACAAAATATATTTCGTGTGTTAGTGTGGGAAGCCCTTTTCTCTTCCCTACAAGCACTCCCCCACAGAAGAGGCGTTGCGGGGCTGTCTTTGTTCTATCTTTATTTCCATGGGAAGTGCTCGTTTGAGCTCCAATCTCTCGTCCCTCTCTCGTTCATTCTTCACAAAAAACACCCCGTCTAGTTGAAACCACTGTATATAATATTCCACACTCTTTATATGTGCCTAAATCAAAACATATATTCCATGAACAAAGCTTCTTACTTAGAAGTGCACACCTGTGATACTCAGTTCTCTTTGCCGTTTTCTCACCTGACTACAACTTGTATTTCTTCAAGTCCAACATAAACAAAATCTTGATAAACCGGCCCCTTAAGTAAGAGATCTTATCACCTCTCCATTACTAACGATTACTACGATATTATCCTATGTATTACTCTACACGCAATTGCCCTTTATCCCCAGTGGTGTTCGGGCCTTGATAAGTGGTCACTACCATGTAAAAAAGTACTTAAAATTTAATTCTATCTTCAAAACGCAATACGCGTCTAAGTAATTCATCGTTTATTGACTAGACATTAATGTAAAAGCCGGAGAGTAAATAATAGATTCTTATCACTAATTCAGGATTTAAAATTAACATATCTCTACAAATCCTTCAGTATTCCGTCGCCATCACGTCTTAACAACGTATCCCCTGGAATTTAAGATATACCGTAAGCTATAAGGTATATAACCGAATTGCGGACTTTCAATTTAATCTGAGATAATAATTTGAGATAAAGCTTAGAAAACATGGGCAGAGATACATAAGAAATATTTTGAATGCAATAGAAACGAAATATATGCTTAGCTTACCATATTGAAAAATATTAAATAGATCAAATAGGATGATGATGAATGATTATACAAAAGGTATTTTTATAGTGAATAAACAAAAATATTTGTAAAATATTGCTAGGTTATAATACATGTGAGTGAATATTGCCCAATTTATTATATTTTTGACAGGTTTTCTAAAAAGCATTTTAACTTGACACATAACGCAATAAGTAATTAAATTGTTTTGTTTTTTTAATCTTTTAAATGCTATCTCCCGAAAGAATAGTATGGTTTTCTCGTCTTGAAAAGCAAAGAAAAGCAAAATAACATGTATATAAGAGTAAATAAAGTTAAGGCATTAATGTCAATTGTTTTTATATGTAAACTCCGTTAAACGTATATACCTTCTGATTAAATACGAGTGAAATGCAACTTTGAACGATGTCGTAAATTATTGACACCAAATCCCGACATGATACATTATTACGATTAGTGTCAGCATAATATTTTGATAAACTGGCGTGATTAACGTATCCCTTTTCGAAACACGTGACTGCAGATGATAAATTGAAATCAAGAATGTTTAACTCTAATAAAAAATAACATTGCAGTTATACGCACCATTATGATTTTTTTTTTTACCGACAACGAAAGTAATTCTCTAAAGAGAGTCGTGTTCAGGTGCTTTCGGTAAATTAAATGATAACTCTTTATTTCAAAAGATAGTATTCTTTCTTGCCGAATTATCATGTAAAGCATGTATTATATGAACAGTATGGTCAGCTTTAAAATAATAACGGTGATCCCAACTTAAGTGCGTTAAAGACAAGGTCAAATTAAAATAATTAAAACAGTAAAATAGATTTATTTTATATTAGAACGGCGTGTCCAATTGTGTAACATGTCGTTTTTATGAATTAGTTAATACAGGGGGACCCCAAATAAACGGGCCCCAACTATAATTAGGCCCTTTTTCTTAGTGTTTTGTCCGAAACTTTGATCATAACTAGATTTTTATATTCAAAACATCACATAAAAACACTAGGGCCGTTGGCTTTTTTTCTCTGTTGATTGTAAAATGCTCAGAAAAACAATTGAAGGTCCTCTGTTTTTTTTTTTGGTCAACCTGTACTATACAAGTATAAATAGTTTCTTTTTGGTTACATTTTCGTGTTAATTCTTGCACTTTATATACCTCTCTTTTTCATTTTAATATTGATTTTATTATTTCGTCATTTCTTTTTACTTTCTATTCTTGTTGTTGTACGCACTGACCTCTGCGATTAATATAGTAGTTTTCAATCATTTAATGAATTTAGATTTCACGTATCTGTATATTTAAGATTTTAAACATTGCTTTTAAAAATAAACAAAAAAAACTAATAAAATATTTAAAATATGGATGTCAATAGAAACGGATCTTATTACATTTTTTTAGTTTTTCTTCTATTCTATCTATCTTTCTATCTATCTATATCTCTCTATCTATCTCTCTCTATATATATGTATATATATATATATATATATATATATATATAATGAACTCATTTTTCGCTTGTGATTTTGACCATAATATGATTCAAAATTCAAGACATTTAATGCTAATGTAATATGCACAAACTGCAGCACAATATCTGAGGTGTGTTATAGGCATATTACCTCTCCACTTCAACGTTTATCGTATATTTCTATATTTTCCGTTGAGAATTCACTGCCGAAATCGGTTAAGATCAATGGAAGTAGTAAAATATTTTCTCTCTAATAAATCCCTCCTATCCCTGTCACTAATTTACACCGTTGCGTGATTATTCACAAGGGACCGTTCCCAACGAACACTGAATTCGGTTTTCTGTACTTCGTAGTTGCTTCAAAAATTTGAATGGAATTTCACTGTGCCTTTCCTTTCGATGGTTCCTATTGGGTGGAACGCACCACGCTCACATTGTCGTTACTTAATTACCATTTATTTACCAACATTTATACACTAAATAAAAGGATTCTTTCCATTATTTTTTAAATAAACATATACTACATCATTTTCGTTTTATTGCGGTTTCTCCGATGTTTCTTTTTTTCCGATTTTTTTGGGGGAAGTTTAACATCGGTGTTTATTATTGAAACATGGTTATTACTTCGCTTATTTACTTTACCCCCCCCGCTTGACAAGCACACCTACACACACCCGGCCAACGCCGGGTACCCATGCTAGTTTAAATATTATAAATATTTAAATATTAAATCGGATTTCTTTATTATTATAAAGTCATCCGATTTAATATTTAATATGTCACTTTTGTTATTGCAGCAACTCGAGTAAAAATAAACTAAATATTTAATGGTTACAAAAGGGAAATGGAACCATACGCCTTGAAAATGTTTTTTTCGAGATTTTATTATTTCTATTCACTGTTATAATGCAACAGAAATGACAACACAATGTACGGAATTGTTCTTAACACTCACATTTGTGTCATGCGGTGAATCACGAAGCCACCAATTACGTCGTGTGAATCTTTTCTTGTTTAGACAAAAGGGTTATATAAGAGAACGGACACATGCACACGCCGTACAAAAAGAGGAAAACTATAATTAGCATACAATCCCTATAGATGTTAAACTTTCATTTTATTTAAAAGGATGAACGATAAAGAACTAAAGGTGTGGGGGCATACTTAAAAAGAATGATAACACAAATAAAATAAGTGGGTGTTATACTTTCGTGTAGATTTCTAATTTATTTTAGAAAACAAATAATAAAATTAGATAAATAGTACATGTGATGTTTTAATCAATACTTACTTGGTGCAAAGTTCGGTCGTTTAGTGTTATATAGGATATATGACCAAACATTTAAAAGTTTGTTTGGCAGCTTCCTACACATGATGAATGATAATGGCCTGATGATAATAGTATTTTTTATTTCAATGTAGTGTATTTAAAAAAAAAATCGAGGAAATTACACCGAACATTCCGATAAAGAAATAAACTCATGTATCACACAAAAATACGTTCTGTAATAGAACCGCTGAGGTGTATTTAGCAGCAGCATCCGCCTGACGTATGCAAATGATCAAGCAGCTTTGCAAGGTGACGAAATAAAGGAGTAAGAGAAGGAATTCGCTGCGATATTTGATATTTTGTGTTAACCAGTTACTACTAGATTATAAACACACGTAACGCTTTAAGATCAATATTATAGAGAAAATAATTTAATTCCCATTTAACGTAGAAAATACCTTGCAAAGTTATACACAGTATCCCCAGAATCCACTGTATATATAAATACGAATATATATATATATATATATATATATATATATATATATATATATATATATATATATATATTCAAAACTTGAATTTTGGTTGTGCGAGTGAAGTTAAGAATACTACTGTTTTATGTTTACAGTTTACTAAGCTTTTAAAACGTAAGAAGTGGCACATTTCATTTTAAGCATTCGACGAGTGTAAGGGACTAAACATATATTAATATTTTTAAGTTTGTCAATCCTGTCAGGGTTTGTTTCTTTTCGGTTGCTTATTACTTGTATTCGTCGAAATGTACTCCCAAGCACAGAAACATTAATCTTTGAAGTATTTTTTTTATCTTAATGGCAAGCAAAATAGCTTGGTGGTCACGTAGTGCACTTGACGTTATGAAACATTATTATTCTATCGTAAAACTGTATCTCTTTCTCACTCTATCACTCCATCTATCTCTAATTGGACTACGCACAATATTTTTTATGGATATTCTATCTCTTTAAAATAGAATATACGAACTATTCCATTTTCTTCGTTCTCAATTTTGTCTTTTATTTACTTTTTAGAGAGTTGGGCATGTGCTGTTTAATATGTTTGATGTGTTAAAAACACAAAATATATGAAATCGATTAAAGTATAATCGAAGCGATTATAAGCGGTAGAAGAAATTACTGAAAATAATAATCCTGATTTTTTTGTTATTATATTTCCCTGAAAAGAGATGGGATTCATTCGGTAAGAAGCCTCTCCTTATTCTGGATATAACAATGATATTTAAATGCGAAAGTTTCATAACGATACTTAGAGAAGAAGAGGTCTAAAAGCAAGCAAATACATTGCGGATTCGCAGTTTTTTGTTAAAATGTCAGACGAATCTAATTGCTACAATTCCCATTTTCTTACGCAATGAAGTTATCGTCTAAGGACGGAGAAAAGTGCACAATTTGCGACCTATTTGATACTATGTCCTAGACTAAAAAATCAGGACGATAATGTTTCAATTGCTTGGCAGTCAGGGCACGTTTTTCTCACTTTACCTCAACACCCCCACCTATTTATATATAATCAGGTACGTCTTAAAACTGCTTACAGCATACGTTTTCTTAAACTTGTTACAAAGCTCATAATAACTATATCCTCAAAGCCCAAAGCGGCCGTGCCTTCCGGGGTACCCCCTAGAGACAATTTTCTGCAGGTTGCTAAAAAGTGTGCAACAAACTCAGAAAATTTCCAAAAATTAAAAATCCGTCTTCATTATACTCTCACTACGTCTTGATAATAATAATAATAATAATAATAATAATAATAATAATAATAATAATAATAATAATAATAATAGAAGTATAAAAATAAGGTAAAACAAATAATATAAAGCAAAAACAATAATTTATTCACACAGGCATCGCCACATTATCAAGACCAAGAAGTCACTCGAGGATAAGGATGTAAGAGTGGACAGTGGAAATTGGACAATATAGTAATCAATTCGGTAAATTTGTAAACTTAGATGAAACGCCTCATAAAGAACTTGTTTACGTTAGACTTGAAGACAATCGTATGGTAGTTAGCCGGAAAGCAAGAAAACGGAAGACACTTCCACAGGCGAGAAATTCTTAGAAATAATCTTTGTTCATGGAATCTACGTTTAGGTTTAGGCAATGATAAAGTGTGGGGGGAATTAGTAATAGTGTTTTCAGCTGGATGAGTTAATTTGAACAGGATTGTGTATTTCCTACAGGTTGAAGTTTATTGCTGTATCGGTGAGTTTTGCTATTTAGAGGATCATATCTATCTTTAACTCAAATTAAATTAAAACTTTGGATAAAGGCATAAACATTAAGGTATATTTGAATATTGGCAGTGTTTTTTAAATATCTCTTTTGATTATAGGTGGTTTTAATGTGTATATTCTTAGTAGTCTAATAAAATCAAAGTTTTTGTTTTTGCACTTCGGAGAACGAGGAGCACTCCTAAAAATCTTAGAAAAAAAGGGTTGGAATCGTAAGGATAAAAAATGAATACAAAAGATAACAAAAAAAAACAGCTGACGAATAATTGGAAAGCCGGAGGAATAAAAACTACAAATGTAAAACACAATGAAATGTTACATGAAATAATGAACACCTAAACAGTATAATTATAAATTAATCGCCGCTCCCAATGTATGTGGGTTCATATAAGTCAGGTGTTGGTTTATATCACACCAAACAAAGTAATCGAGGAGGATGAACGAGGTTTAAAAAGAGAAATCCCTCAATGGGATCAACTAGATGTATTTGAAGAGAATTGGGATCTTGGGGAAACTTAATGCTGTTACATTTATAGGAGTCTTAGGGTCTTAGAGAGTCTTATTAAGAGGGATATTGTTGTAAGAGATGGATTGTTCGTGTTATGAAGATATTCATATATATGAAACGGCTCATACTTAGATGTGTAGAAGCTCTTTGAGTGTTGAGATAGTCTTCAGACAGTCTTAGTGTTCATATTGTGTATGTAAGATGTGTATGTTAAGACATTTTATAACACAGATATATAGTCATATAATAACAATTTTCACTTTACCTTTTGGTAGAATTACAACACAAAGACGACGTTTATAAAAACACATGATGGGGTTATTTCTTCTCACGACCGGCTGTGGTTTTCTGAGTCAAGAATTCAAAGCTTCACATTCTAAGTTTAAAATGTAACCGTCTCGCTTCTAGACGTTCGAAAGTCCATGTCTGCCCTGCCGTCTGTCGTCCTCAGACGCTCTCTGAGTTTCTCCCCCAGTTTCTCCTCCGCTTAACTCTAAAGATTTTCTTACTATATCTAGAACTTCCCATTTTCCATGACGTCATACACAAGTTAAAACATGTGTCTTCTTTCACGTGTTCTGGACATGCGTGTCCAAAATTTTTCCTTTGTTTACAAAAGGAGTTTTAACCTACATTCCCAGTAACCTATGTTTCCAATGTGTTAAAAACATGTTTATTAAATTATCTTGTAACTGCATTCTTTCAATTGAATTTTCATAACAAAATTGACAGTGCACATTCTTTTCTTAAAACTATTTTATCTCTAAGCTAAACAATCGTTTGTTTTACATTCCATTTTCTAATTCTCTCTCGTAATCTATTTCTAAACCTAATTTACAAAGTTCGAATTTTGTCTATTCTATTTCATTTTAATTTTAACTAAATCTCTCTATTTTTATACTTACATGAAAAGGGGAAAGCTCTTATCATGTAACATCCCTTCCTTCAATATTTCACAAAACAATGTATGGAGTTTTAAATTTAGTATATTTTTTCTACATTTACACAACCACACAGCTAGGACAGATCAGGCTAAAAGCGTCTCTTTCAGTCAGCCGTCCTCGGCCGACTTCACAATTATTATGTTTTTATAAGATCAGAACCTTTCTGATCTTCTTGGCATTTACTTTTTGGGAGTAGGGTCTGTACTTATGATTCACATCAGCTACTTTCTAGCCACCCATATGCCGCAGACTAGAGGTTTCCACCTCCCTCGAAATGGACGACTGCCTTCGTCCCAAAAGTGTCCTGATCGTCTCTTTCCGCATGGTTAGTCTTATCAAGTATGGCTTTGTTTTTTTATTCTATAACTCTCTTATACGGGACATACCAATGTTCATATCCAATCTTCTTGGTTGATTTTAACTATCAAGATATACCTTTTTTCTCTTATACGGATTCACTCGGATTTCCTTGCTTGGATTCTTGAAACTTCGACGAGGATTTAGAAATATCACCTTTTGCGCTACAACAGGATTTAGAAATAACACCTTTTGCACTACAACACCTTAATTGCGCACTAAATTCTATCTAATTGACCGATTTTTTGTGATTTTCTATTCTCTCTCCAGAGCCTCCCAGATCCAGCAGATATATCCCACATTCATGCGTCTCTAAAAAAGGATACAAGGTTATATCTTTCTTACGTAATCTAGGGCATATTTTTGCCTGTCTCTTACTTCATTAAGATATATGTGATTGCCTCGGGACTACTTATCATTGGTTTACTGGTTCCCTTATGAATTTTCGTATTTTTTCCAACGCCTGTTTATTAATTAAGCCAAGTCTTTCCACTTGCTTGGAGTCGTTACGTGCAACCAGCTTATTTTAAGCACTTAATTTACCAGGTTCCCAAATGTTTCGAATAGGGGCACATCTTGTGCTTATCAATCCCTACCAAGTCACTTTTCTTCGACAAAAATGAGAGGATCTCTAAAAAAACAAAAAACAAAAACCAAATGCAAAAAAAACATCTTTCTTATAGCTTGTCAAATCTAATAGCTCTCTAAATACCCGTTTACGTAATTTTAATCCTTGTCCCCCTCCTAAAATTCTAACTGAATCTGTAAGCCAACCGTACGTCTTAACTAGTTTTATTTTCTCCTAGACTGTTTAAATCTAATGTATATTTACTGATAACTTTGAATTCTTGCTGTGAAAATCAATAACATTTACATTGAGTATAAATTTACAATATTTTTTAAAACACATTTTCAAAAGAAAATACCTTAATACATTTAAACATTTTGCAACAAACACAAAAAAATAATAAAAATTCGTTACATTATACATTTCAAAAGTCCGTTGACACAAAATAAAAAATTCTCCGTGTTTCAAAGACCAGAACAATTAAAACACACTAAAAGGCCGAAAATTATACACAATGAATAAATTTGATTTTAATTTCTGCATCTTTCTTTTTTCTATAGTGTATTTTATTTTATTTATTTATTTATTCATCCTTCCTTTTAATACTCGAGAATTTTAAATGTACTTTCGACTTTTGACACTAAATTTTTTATTTATTATGATTGACAGTTTCTCTAAACAATTCAGACATTAACACACATTTTTATGAATGACAACTGTCCTATTTTCTACTTGTGCGGCTGTATTCAAAAACATATCCGAATACAACAATTTTTCTCTCTTTTTTATTTTATTCATGAATTAAATATTCGTGGGTTGTTTTTTTTAACTGACCGTATCTCTTTTATCATTCATTACGGCATATCGGCCTTTTTTTCTTTTTTTAATATTTTCTTGTAAACTTTAGTTTTCTGTGTGCGTGTATGTTCAATTTTTTTTCTTTTTGTTCGTACTTCTGTGATCGTGTGATGTTTTTTTTTTATAAAATGTTGTTTAAAGAGAAACCTTTAAATAAAACTAATCTGACCGACGAATAATGCATTCAACTGTTTTTTGGGGGTTATTTTCGGTTGTTGTTTGAAGTGTCGCCGAAGCGAAAGGAGACAGTAGGAAAGAGTTGACTAAAACGTTTAACCGATATTACCACCTCCCAACTCCTCCAGTATGTGTTAACTATTTGGCTAGGTAATCCAGTCAACACTTTCTGAGCCCTTTTTGGTTCAGGGTTTCTCGGCGCCAACAAGTGAACAAAGAAGAGAAAAAGAAAGACAAGTAAACTCTGGATAGAAACGGAGGTCTGAAAGAGAGAGAGCGAGAGAGAAGAAAAAGGCGGAAGAAGAAAATCAAAGAACATTTTTTACAGTAAATACTTGTGAGAAACCGTCATGGCGAACAGATTATGTACCCTAGTTTAGGTTGTCGTGTAAAATAGGCGTATGCCTGGATAAATGCAGACACTCATCGATTATAATCTAATTAGAGGACTGATTTACAATGGACTAAGGATTTGAAAAAGAATAATCTGAAACAAAAAGAATTGACTTACGAACTTTATAACCGAACATTCGAGTTTTTAAACCAAACGCTCGAACTGAAAACATAAAAGAAAGACACCTTAAAATGGCCAACTTCCGAAACATATGAAAACATATGAACTGTAAATCCTCTCTTTATATATATATACTTCTTCGGCCGACTTATCGGCGATTCGTTTATTTTGTTATTTTTCATTGATGTATTTCAATCGGCATTTTTCACAACAGCGTAAGACGCCATTCGTCATGATTCGTTTTTCTATTGTTTTGTTTTATTTAATCGTTTTTACACCTTCCTACCTTAGCCTATTATTTTCTTTGTAATAAAGTGGATTTTAAATTTCGGACCGCGTTTGCTTCCCTTATCTCTCACTGTGTTCTGTGGATAGTTTATTTTATTTCACCGAGGACCAAAATTAATTCCCCCCCCACTAATGAAAATGAAAACATTATGTACAGAACCCTGGCAATGAGCTTATGCTTATATCTATGTATAACCAGATCTACATTGAACGTAAGTATGGCGCCTATGTACCCACAAATGAACTTAGATTTAAATCTATCCAGACGAATATGTCTATATCAATAACTGTCCGTACAGCTGGGTGTATATGTGTGTGTGTATGCACGTGCGTGTACATCCACGTGGACGCCCTTGTTTACACCGGGTACCAGTGTGTGTGTGCACGTGCTTGTGTATGCTGTGTGCATGTGAGAGTATAGATGCCCGCTGCCTGCTGTCCACATGGGGTGAGAGAGCGAGCAGCTGTATATAAATGTCGATGTATGTGCCCACGAGTTTTGGTATCTGCCTGCGCGCACGCGCTTGAACGTACGCGTGGGGTGCTAGTATGCCTGATTCAATATGCGCATATGAGTCCGTATAATCGCCTCCTTGGGGCAGGTGCGTCGATGTATGTATGTATTTGTGTATGTGCCCACCCATGTCCACGCATGCGCACCAAATCTTAGCGCCTTAAAGAAAATTTGACGCAAGCTAGAACAACGCAGATGTCCATGCGTGCAGGCGCACATATGTACATATATTCGCGCGCCAGGGCGGGCATGTATGTGTACCCGTGACCGGTTTCTTTTAAGTATATATGTGTGTGTACGTGCGCATGTTTGTACCCGTGGCCCCGACCGCTAGCTGACACTCTCCAAACAATAAACAACGAAATAAAAATTAGAAATAAATAAAACGAATCATAGTTTCCCCCCACCTCAAAACATACGTGAACACCCAACAGTTCAAGACATACTTACGAGGAAATCACCTCACCAACGAGACACTAACACTTTTAACACTGAGACTCGGATTTTAAAGTTAACCCCCTCCTCCCACCCCCACATATTCTCTTCCCCTCATGTGTCCCTATTCCCTCAGCCACACCAGAAATGAACTTCGGAGACCCTACCAACAAGTTCCTTCAACCCCAAAACAAAAACATTATCGAAATACCAAACGATCCCCCACCTTCCCTCCTTGTTCCCTTCTTCCCTTCCTCTTCCGCCCTCCTCGCAACCCCCCGTCTGACCTCATTCACTCCTAGCGAACATTTCTGTAAAAGTCTGAGGACACTACAGACGGCCAAAAAAAACGGCCGTGTAGCCGAAACAATAATGTATATTAACAAAAAGATACGCTAATAAAAAACAAAACGCATATTTTCTCTACAACAGTATTGAGCACGTTATTCAGTTTTTATAAATTACAATCTCCACTATATATATATATATATATATATATATATATATATATGTATATGTACTTATATATATATATATATATGCGTGTGTTTATGTGTGCGTGGGCGTCTGCGTGTCTCTGTGTGTGTATGTGTTTATGTATCTTTTTGTGTTTGTGAATATATATATATATATATATATATATATATATATATATATATGGAAATTAGGAGTTTAATTATGCATAACTACAATAACATTTATTATCTGCAACAAGGATAGATAATTATTAAAGCATTTTTCTGTACTAAGGGATTTTTAATAAATGGCTAATCTCATCATAGATAAATGTTCTTTACAAAATAGATATGCCTAATTAGGAATTTTTCTCATTAACTCATAGATTGTGAATTTAAATTGAGATAATTATACGAAAAGGTTACTTAAATTGTAAATAATGGATATACAGGATCCGTTCGAAGAGTTTGACAGGAACCTCTACGTCGTTGAATAAATTTCTTTAGCTTCCGTTATGACCTACATAGAAAACAAAGCTCTGTGCGATTGGATTAGGGATAAGAAGTTGGTGTATTATCTTGATCTATTTTATTTTATATTGTTTTTCTTACATAATCTAATTAGTGAACCATGACTTAATATTAGTGTTATATGGTATTTTATTACGTAAAATATTCAATTAATATATATATATATATATATATTATGTATATATATATATATATGTATATATATATATATATCATATCATATCATATCATATCATATATGTGTATATATAGTGTATTACTCTTACGCTTCTTTCTTTGCTAATTCAGTTTACCTCTGAAAATAATGCATTCACATGTATATATATATATATATATAATGCATTCACATGTATATATATATATGTATATGTATATATATATATATATACACGTTAGCTTGTCAGTGTGTATGCATATATATACATATACATTCATATATATATATATATATATATATATATATACATTTTCAATTCAGTTTATCATATCGTTGGATTTTTATGCTATGTATGTATATATATATATATATATATCTATATATATATATTTGTATGTATATGTATGTGTATATATATATTATATATATACAGTATATATATATACATATATATATATATATATATATATATATACGATTGCTTAACGTATACAACATTTGTTTCCAATTAGTATATTTAGAATATTTATCGTATTTATCGTTTTTCTTTTGTTTTTTTTATTGTTCTATTTCAACATGAAACATTTAAAATATAAAACGTTGTGTTCTGCTTAGTAATATCTCATGCATGTGTAATAAAGCAAGATTCACATTCGAAATGTTTTCTGTATTATGGCATTGAAAATCTCTTTAAAAAATTGAACGTGCAATGATGCATATTTAAGCTGCAGAAAAATATGTTAAAATCGTAGAGACGCATTATATTAAAACTACTCAATTTTATATTCGTGTTTTAAAGAAATGTGCTTAATTATTTTTTGTTATTATTGATCATTTTTGTAAAACCTCTCGAGTAGAACAGAATTGATGACGTGTACTTTGGTTTGTAAATAATTCGTTTTACATGACTGTACATTATATATTCATATTAAAGTTCATTGTTACACCTTGTTTGCGCTAGAGAATAATTTCTTCGAGAAATGGCTTTTGAATTAAATACCATTTTGTCTCATTCTATTCGGTGTAAATTTTATTTCAATATTATTTTGCCTTAATCGTATTCTTTACTTCGATATAACTTCACTCAGCGTGGTAAGAGACCGGTTGATTCACCTTCTGATACGTTATTATTTTATTAGCTTTGAAAAACATTATTTATATATATATATATATATATATATATATATATATATATATATATATCGTGTTGTGACGATTTGTAGGAATCGGAATTATCTAAATTTTGGAAATCAGAAACATTTTGTGTGTATATTCTGATGTCGGAAATGTTTTTTGAATGTATTTTTTTTAATTTGATTTTGTTCATAAAACATTTTTGACTCTAGATTTTTATCATGCATTAATTAATATTTTCTAATTTGTAATAATCAGTAGAATTACATTTTACCCATACTTCATTGTGTTTCTACATTTGAACAATTATTTGTACATTTAAAGGTTGTTTTTTTTACAGAATTTGCTGAAAAATAACAAGTTTGAAATTAAATATTTAAATATTTATAAAAATAAAAATGGGAGTCCACACGGGCAACAATCTCGGTAATTCTTTCGGGATCAGGAATTTAGTAGAGAATTACAAATAGTATAGTCCTATCACTAATTCCTATATCTACTCCTGTATACATATATATATGTGTGTGTGTGTGTGCGTGTGATTACTTCATTTAATCATATAAATTAAGATATAAGATGTCAGTGTTACATACATAGATAAAGTTTGGTCGTAAGTTATGAAAATAGACATGCCATTTAAGCCATAAAGAATATGTCGCGTCTCATTCACGTGATAATCTGTCAAGCTTATGCATAAGCCTGACGTATTTCCACGAAAATAAAAACGCTAAAGTATTACCTACCATTTTTATTTACACCCATTATCAAACAATATAAAACATATCATTAACCATATCCTTCAATCTATTGAGAAAAGAGCATGAATTCATCTATTAGAAAAATATTCAATGAACATAAACCCTTTTTCTGAAAACGCCCGTAAGGAAAGTAAATACTTAAACACCACCATTATTTACATTGAATCTAATCCTTGAAATATTTTAAATAAAAAAAATAGATCTAGAATATTTATTTTGGTTAGTCCTCCCCCCCATTGTTGTGTTCAAACAACACTGGGTAAAAAGATTTCAACGAATAAACATTCACCTCCTACGTAATAACATGCTACAAAACTTATGAATAAAAAGACAATTAAACTTAGTTCCAGTTGAACTGATTACTGATAAAATATAATTAAAAAGCATAATAATTAGATACTTTACAAAGACAATAGCACAAATAACAATGATAATACTAATGAAAATTGCATTAACAAATCAACATTCCTTGCAAGCAGGAGTAGTGTATAAAGCTACAATTGCTTACATAGAAAACACAAATCACAAAAAGTCTTACATTGATCTTACCAGCACCTCTTTCAAAAACAAATTCAGAGTGCACCTTTACTAACCCAACCATCCTAACGAAACCTCACTAACAATCATCTATCTAAATCTAATTAAAAATTAACTCACACCAAGTATAAATTGGGTATTCCTTAAAAATATGGTACATGTAAATCTTAAAATTATTTGTCTAAATTAGAAACTATTCTAAATTTTCGGCATTCCAAATCCCACCTTATCAAAAACATCGCACCTTTCTGAAACATCTCTTATACAAATTTGATAAATCTGCCAAATTATTCACTTCGAACAACCCATAAGACTTACTGTAGGAACATCTACATGACTAAACCATTATATCTTAATCAACCTATGCGCTATCTAATCTTATCTTTCCGCTCACTTACATCTGACCAAATCTTAAATACTATCAATTTTCATTCGATTTAACCAAATTTACCCATCATACAAATAGCCGAGGGCATGTGTCTTTTGTTCTTTTTAGATAACCCCCACATACTAAACGTATGATTTATGGATGATGATTATTTAAAAAAAAAGTTTTGGATGCTTGATCATTTTACAACTTATTACTATATAAAAAATAAAATAAACACCTCTAGAAATTATTGATTTCTTAAAATATTCCGAGTGAAAAACGTATATATGTCGATCATTAAAGATGGAATATTTACTACGTGAGAATTGTGTGATTTTCTGTTCACCCGTTCAAAGACTAGTGTCATTTCTTTTCACTCTTCCTAAAAATATAAAACTGCTAAACCATAGAGTTCTTCAAATCAACTGCAGCAAACAGAAAATATCAAATTGATTTCAAGCAACAAACGAGAAAGACATATCAAATGAACCAACACGAAAACGAATAAACATAAAAGGAACAAACGCGAAGCACAAGAAAACGAATTTGTGAAAAATTAAAATAACAAATAACGACCATAAAACATGAAACATCTGTGCGATATAGCGAACGTTTTCATACTAAGATAATGGCAAAAAAGGATGACGAAAGTTTGGCATATGAGTCCCCCAGGACTAGACAGAATAAAGAATCTAATGCGTACTTACATATCCTAGAAGATGACAAATACATGCAAAAGTATTGTCGTCTTATGGAACTATTAAATTGACGGGAAAATCACTCTGATAAGGTTAAAGCCAAAAACAATATTAGTTTAGCATTCATATAAATTTCGCGACGTTACTGTATAATAGGGCATTTGTATTAGCAATCGATTGACAGTTACAAAAAATAGCCAGATGTGATGCGATGAAAGACGTCACTTACAGGGGCATTATTATTTTCCCCTATTAATTGTTTGCGTGGTTTAAATTATCGACTATTTAGTAAGTAAAAATGCGACTCCACTTAAACCACAGAGTTAAAATATATTGACGAAACGTTGTAAATAATTCCTGTCACACCCGACCAAATAGGCACTCAAAAAGCATGCTACACATCGATAAAAGGGGCGTTGTAACAGATCTTAAAGTTATGGTGTATTACATCTAATCCAAATGCACCGTAAGTATTTACACTGAAAGATAAGATATGTATTTAAATAATTGTTTTCAAAGCATACACACTTGGAAAAGACAACTATAAAGCCTAAGAAATACAATGACAGACAAAAACGTATTCTGCAAAATATCCAAGCATAATCTTTTTTCTAGGAACTTGGCACAGAAAAAAAACTCGGATATATAGTGTACAATTTAAAAAATATAAAACTTTCGACAGACAACATGATTCAATTTCCGTTTAGTAAAAACAAGTTTTCGTTTTTGGTGAAGACACTATACTAGTTTGCTAATTCTGTACGAATATCCAGAACTCTAGGTGACATCCATCATGTCTGTAAATGACGCAATCTCTAACAGGACAGATTGGATTTGCGCAGCTGTACAACTCACGCTCTCTACCGATCCAGGTTAAGACAACAGGATCGTTGGCAGTATCCCCAAGAATGCCTCGCTAGATTGCCACAAATAACACGGACGTGCTCAGAATAATGAGAACAATGTTTCCGACCATGGCCATTGTCTGTGCTGTGGTTTCAAGTAAGTAAAACATCATGCCACCTTACAATCTGCTTGAAATCAAAACAAAAGTTTACCTTAGTGCGCTGAAAATGGTGGTTATCTCCTAGTGTAATCATTTAGCCGCAATCAGACCCTTATGCTGGCAGCAAAGTCGGCGCCAGCCCACCATTCAAAGAGGCTCAGACTTAGCCCTAGAAAGTGGTTTTCTGTCTATATATATATATATATATTTATATACATATACATGTTTGTGCCAAATCAAGACTTCAAGACAAGGCGTTGATGGCAACGAAACATGTATTTCATTTTATGTTACAATTGGTTCAATGTCCAGTTAGACAGTTTCAAGCATTATATCGTTTAAAAGTTTTCAAAAACCAACATTTTTTCAGACTTCATGAATAAACACACTCTTGGCAATGTAAAATTTATTGAATAGAAAGAAAAAAAAAGAAAATAAGGGGGCATCCCTAACGGGAAAATCATGCGAGAAACATTTATCTTGGTTGTGGTTACAGAAAAAGCTCATTTAAATATTAATGTATCGCCAATATATATATATATATATATATATATATATATATATATATATATATATGTATATATATAAATTTGTATATATACATATGTATATATATATATATATTTGTATATATACATATATATATATTTGTATATAGACATATATATATATTTGTATATATACATATATATATATATATTTGTATATACATATGCATATATTTGTATATATATACATATATATATTTGTAAATATACATATATATATATATAATTGTATATACATATACATATATGTGTATATTTGTATATATATATATATATATATATATATATATATATATATACGCATGTATTAGAAAAGTAAACGTCAGGTTGATAAAATAGGTGCCATCATTATATATTTATTGCTTCAGTTTGTGTTTACTATTTACCTCTCGGCAATGAAAACCATCTATAAACAGTAATTGTTTTTGTTTATTTTTAAACCATGATTAAATCAAACTACACATCTTATGATTTAACCGGGCTAGACACGACGATAGAGTATTTGTCCTGTCTTTCCAGATATAATATTTTTAAAAATCTCATTTATACACTCGATGAGAATTGTTGATGATGCCACGTCTATAATAGAACTGAGATAAAGCCTTGGAATTTCTTCGTGTTTCCTTCTTTCTTGATTATTTTCTTTCAATGCTACATTTTAACGTATCTGCACTTAATTCTCCTTAAATCTTCCGTATTAAAAGGTTTCAAATAGTAGTCCCTAACGTCTAATTTGTAACACGCATAGTTAATAATAAAATGTTTTATCAGCATATTGTAGCCTTAGTGCAGGGATATACAAATAAGAGAACGAAGAACATATTGTACAAAAATGAGGGTATAAAGAACGGCTGTTAGTATTTACCGACTGTAGATGCAGAGTAGCTCGCAATACACCCTAACTATATTATTAGACTCGTCGTATAAAATTATTCGAAAAATCGATTACGTGTAGAACGGGTCAGTCCAATAATACTTCTCTGTCAAGTCTTCACTCTTTTTACATTTTGCTTGATAGCTAAAGACTCCAGGAATTACCTCTTTCGAAGCAATCAGCGTCGTTATGCATTGCTTTGGGTTGTTTTATTTTTTAAATTCAATTTTCACTCTTAATAAGGCACGGTGACCCTTTGAAGTAGGGGGTTATTAACGGGGACATAAGTTGCAGGGGTATTATGAAGTGAGATCACTAGCAAGATGTCTGTTCACATTACATTTGAACTTCTGCATTCCAATACACTTGGAGAAGCAGAATCCCGGAAGGGAGTTCCAAAGTCTAGTAGTTCTGGGGATTAAACTATCGGAGTAGACGGCTTTCTTACAAATTAGAGATATCTATAGTGAAGGGATGGGATTAAGCTGCTTGTTTGTTGGGGGTAGTCACGTCGAGGGGGTACAAGAGCTTGTAGTTCGTCAGAGCATTCACCATCAAAATAATTGTAGCGTAGGCTGAGGGATGCATCATATCGTCGATGGGAAAGAGGTTTAAGCTTAGATGACAGTTCAGGACCTAACAGTTTGGAGACTCTCTTTTGAACCATGTCAAGCTGTTGTATTATATTGGGGCAATATTCAAAAGAGAGACGGGGATATGTAATACAAGATAGACGATAACGATAAAGAGAAGATAGAGATATTTATACATTTTACAGTTCTGTAGATTCTTATAACACATTTTAGCGAGTTAGAGGGTGATCAGTTCTTATAACATGGAAAAGGGGAGGAGGCGTAGGACTATTGTAAGAATTACATAAAGTTCCTAATAACGAGGAGGGAGACAACGTTCATATATTGCATATTACCTTTTGCTGTTGAATGATGACACGACACAGTTTTACAAAAACCATGATGATAACTTCTTTATTATCCGATCGACCAGTCGAATGATGATGACGTCAAGGAAAGTCAAAGTCGTTTCCACATGTTGAATGTTCTACCCCTTCGCCTCTGAGGAACCCCTCCTCTGATCATGTCAGCTCTGTCCGACCGACTCTGCTGGCTATTCGATCCGGACTCGACTCAATTTCTATCTATTTCTGAACCTTGCTTACAAAGTTCGAATCATGGTCTATCCTACTCTAATTTTCATTTATCTAATTTTCTTCTTACTTACAAGAAACGGAGGACCCTTTTTCTTGTAACAAATGAATGAAAGAAAAATAGCAAATGCACTTACCCAAATATGACAACAGTACTCCATACATGAGCGAATAGTGGCCTTATAACGGTATAGGATACTTTCAGGCAGAAATAGCTTTCTAGCGCGGTAGAGAGTCCACCTTCTTGGTATCAGCCTTGGCAATAGTCTCAATGTATCTATTCCAGTTCAGGTTCTCTGTAAAGGTTAGGCCGAGGAGTTTTGAGGAAGTACTTATGGGTAATGTGTTCGTGGCCATTGCCATTGCTATTGGTGGTAGTGAAAGTTCCTTGTAATTATTGAAGGAAACAAGCTTAGTCTTGGCAGCATTGAATGTGGCCATCCATGTTTGTCCCAATTCCACTACATATTGGAGGTCTTCATCTCGTGTTACTGCCATTTCCGTAGATATGTGTTCATTTCTTTTCCCCTCGTGCCTGTTATAGCGAGTGGTGTCATCAGCAAATATAGCCGTCTCAGAAACAATTTTATAAGGGAGGTCATTTATGAATATCATGAATAATAAGGCACTCCCGCATTTATGCCATATTGTTTATATGTACGAGCATATATCGTTTCACTGAGATTTTCATCGTAGGATATATAGTTTAGATAATTTACGGACGCTTGTCGTTCTGATTATTTTCGTAAATGTATGATATTTAATAATGTACAGGTTGAAACGGTAGAGTTATCGCTCAAAAGAAAACAGCTTTCTTTTAACATTTTATTGAAAGGAAAACTAATTCAGAAAACTTGACTAAAAAGTAGAGCTGGAATGAACTCGATGTGGCCGCCGTCAACCTCAATCACTACCTCAATACAAATATGGAGCTAGTAGCCTACCGTTTCCACAAGTGCTGGCGGGAGCTCGGCAAATACTCAGCGGATGGCGGCGATCGGGCTGGTTTTGGTGTTGTGAGCGTTCATGCTAATTATGTTCCTAACGCATGATCATACGATCTAGTCCAGCAGAGTCAGGTTGGGGGAAAAGAGGGTCCATTGAGAAAAGGGAAAGTCGTAACCTTCCTGAAGCAAAGTCTAGGTCTGTTTAGACGTGGGCCGGCGCCCACCTCTACTGTCACATCCTGATTGAACAAGCAGAACACCAGAGTCTTCAAACCACCCAGGAAACCTTTTGTGTTGATTTACAGCAAACTTCTATGAGGTGAGGTGACATGATGTGGCACTCATTTGAAACCACATCAAAGGTCATAACCGTGGGTTGAAACATCGTTGATCTGGGACTGAAAGCGTTGAACCATCCGGATTTGCATTTTGGAGGCGTTGGCAATGGCCCTGCCATAATAATTGTCTGCAACACAAAAATGGAAACCGATTTTTATCAAACCGAAATGGAGTCATCTAACCTTTCTTTAAGGAGTAAATTTTTAAGTTAAATATTTTAACACACCCACAGACACACACACATGCGCACGCACCCACGCACATACATACATATATATATATATATATATATATATATATATATATATATATATATATATATATCAGCTCTCAGCTCGGTCATACAATATCTATGCACATAATATTTTAATTTATGCTGATTGCGTAATTACCGATCTATTGATTATTATACATTCCTAGGAATCATTTGCTCGAGAGGGACACACTCGCAAATAAATTAAAAGATAAACAATAATAATGATAATTTTTTCATCATCTCTGTCTATGTTTGCTTACAATATCAAGTCAGCTCATATTTGTGTGTGTGTGTTTTTTTTTTTGTTGAACGTCCTGGAAAGATCACGTCTAATAGTGTTTAATTTTAAAATATGCACAAGAATAAATTATCTGCGGCGATTTTAAATGATACCTTTTTTATCGTTAACCGAACGCATTAATAAAAGTGTCATTGATTTACACTTCCAAATTATATTAAATATACTTTAAAGAAAAAAATAGTGCTAAGAATGTATTATTTCCTTTTTAGGCAGTTTAACGTAAAAAATATGCCACCGGAAACACTTTTTTTTTGTTTCATATAAAAGGGAAAAGCTATATCAAAAGTTGTATTTTATTTGTTTTTTATACTTGTCCGTTTAATTTCAGTACAAACATATCTGAGAACATTGCAAGACATATAAATTACCTTTGTGTGAAATATGGAACTGGTCAGCCTTTTCAAATCGTATAGGAAAGGAACTCACAGAAAGTGAGTTATTGTTAAAATACTGTTTTTACATAATGTTTCCTAATGGTTTATTACTGCTTTAGGGAAGTACGGGGACAATTTTACCATAGTTTGAATTCTCTTGAAAGTAAAATGTAATTTTAAACTCATTGGTGGAATACCTTCATGATTCTATGGAGATAGCTTAGAACAAAAAGTTCTAACTGGCTCTTCAGAATAAATATAGATTTGAGGCTTAGTATACCTAATATAAAAACACCTGACATATTTAATTACTCGAGATGAATATACAAAAAATAACAGAGAAATAAAAATAAAAAAAAACAAAATCTGGCAAAAATAATTTAAAAAATCATGTTTTTTTACTTTTCAAACTTTGTTTAAATTACTAAATGTCATGTAACAAATGCTCCATGTCTTGCAGGTCTATAAAACTTAAATACAACTTAATTGTATATTTGATGCACGCTAATAACGTTTATTTTATTTTTTTGGCATTCGTCACCTTGATTTTTCACACACACACATACATACATACATACATACATACACACATATATATATATATATATATATAATTTAATTAGAGACATAATTGGAGATACATGTATTCAAAAGTAAGGTACAAGAGTAAAAAGTATATATAGGAGTAGCCAGCAAAGCAGAAAGTTCGGTAAACTAAAGAATATCCCTATGGATAACCATCTCTATACCAGGAAAATTCATGCGGATGCCAATATTATATTCCGGCATTTCTCGAATACAGGGGATAGTGACAAACTTTTTTTATGAGCAAACAAGCTATAAAGAACAAATTACGTTTAGGTCCGTATTTGACGAGATTTTGTTTTCCCTGTATGGACATTGAATGAAATGCGTTATTGACGCTAGTGAAAACGATTTACATATTTAAATGTGAGAATATTGCTTTAGAGGATATATGAAGGATGAGAATATTACCTCTGTCTTGAATAAGGATGAGAAAGGGATTAGTTGCAAGGTTTGTCGTAGTGTTTCCGCGTTTAACGTATACTGTCTTTATTATATAGTGTCATAATTTTCCTTGGTATTGTGTTGTTATTTTCTTTTTTCATCCTTGGCGTATGATATATAGGGTATGTTTGACGTAACAGTTGCAAGCCGGGGTGAAGAATCGTCGATCTAGGTTTAATCAGCTGGCTTAAAATGAGTTGAGATACTTTCAGTGAAGATACATGTTCTAAGTCTGGTGAGTAGTAGAGATGAATAGCTGTGTGGAAGCGGGGTTAAGTGTATACGCTAGGGATGAATGGGGAAAGGGGGTGATGGATGTTAAAGGATAGTGCGGATTTTAAACAGAAGATGGCAGGATGCGTGTGGAATGGCGAATTTGATGGAGATGAGGTTCATTTGCCATTGTCGTTGAATTTTAGTTTAAATATGAATATTTCTGGTTTGAATGTGTTAGGAGTAATTTCCTATTATCGCATAAGTTTATATGTGTTTTAGTGCTATTATATAGTGGTTTAAATTCTTTCTATTATTTGTGGAGCGGCTTTGTAGGTGGACGAACGAAGAGAGAGCATATCATGATACTTATTTTTGGTGTGAGGTTTGAGGTAAGGGGCAGTAAGGGGGATTTTAAGTTACTTTATATTAAGATGTGGTTTTAAATTTAGGAGAAGGCAAGTTGGGTATAAGTAGCGCCTATAGCTTATTGGGGTGAGATTTAATAGGCGATGCTAAATGCTAGATGTGGCTCGAGCAAGAAATTTGGTTAGGCATAACCGTCTCAAAGTTTATGAACACATTATTTGTACCGTTAGTTCAGTCTTGTTGGGGCTTGTATTATCTAATAGGTCTCCTCTTGTAGAACTGAATTTACTCTCTTCTTCTATCTCTGTAAGCTATATATATATATATATATATATATATATATATATATATATATATATATATATATATATATATATATATATACAAAGAGAGAGAGAGAGAGGGCACAGAGATAAAGAGAAAGAGAAAAGCGAGAGAACCACTGAACCAGAAGTATACAATCTAGAAAGACAATATGTATGCACGCACAAATGAACTTCTTCTCTTTAGAATATAGCGAACAATATATAACCGCACAAATGTTGAGCCAAGCTTTAGTCCAGTAGAAGGTAAACCTATAAACGAGTAAAAAAAAAATGCACGAATTAGCAGAGATGACTAATTAATCTTCGATATTTTTCTAATTTGAACAGTTAACGACCTGGAGTCTTGTATATTCATCAATAAAATTTACAGCTGAATAAATGATCTATTTATTTATACTGTTCTGAAGAACATTAAAGAGAATAAAAAAATAGACGAATTCTAAGCCGTCATGTCAAACGCACACTCCATATATGTTACCATTACGAAATTGTCTATAAGTATAGATGTACATACATATGCTACGCACATGTTTGTATTGCACGAATATATTTATTAGGGGTTATCCATACGTAATTAGAAATGTGTTAAATACACTGTCAAGCAACACAAGTTTTCCGTTCATATAAAATGTTATTGCTGACATTTGTTGTTCATATTTAACAGTTATCAATTATTTTCAGCATTTTATTCATGGCGTTTTACAAATTGATTTTTGGGTCATATAAATCATGGGCGAAGTCATCAAGACAATATTTACTCGAATGAAAGTAAAGCCATATATATATATATATATATATTTTATATTTTAAGTAAACTGTAAGATGAATAAATTCGCATTTATTATGAAGCCCTTAATATCTACATCCTGATATAATCATTTTCCCATAAATAGTTTATTGCAGATTAAAAATAATAAACACACAAGTGAGCTATACCTCTCGCAAACATATAAGCAAATATCCTCTACGCACAAATACAGGCACACACATGCGCGTGCACGCCACACACACACACACACACACATACATATATCTATTAGTCGATGTCATAAAATCGTTAATTCATTACCCACACAGCATCCGTCGTATATCGTAATAGTGAGAAGCCTTGACTGTCATTTGGGTTGTCGGGTTTCGATCCTGGCTTGGGGCAGTCGCCTGTCTAACAGTACTGATGAGCAGTGACACAGCGAATCAGTACTGTATGTGGATGCATATATTCCTGCCTATCTTGGGTTGAGCATATTGGGAAGTGATATAAAAACTGCCATTATCGTAGTAAGCGACGCTGTTTGTGGATCAACAATCGAGCAGAGGCATTTGGACGATGTCAAAACATCGTTTCTTCATTACCCACGCAGCATCAGCCATGTAGCGTAATGGTGAGAATCCTTGACTGTCATTTGGGCGGTAGGGTTTCGAGTCTGGCTTGATATGTATGCGTGTGTGTGTGTGTGTGTATGTGTTCCTATGTATATGTTTATACGTATAACTTGTCTGTCTGTATAGGGGTATAGAATCTCATGGATCTGAATTTTTATTGATATCATTTTGGATCTTTCATCCTCTACCGCTTTACATCCTGACTGACTAGATTTGTAAACTGTTTCTATTTGAGTTTAGAATATCATTCTGATGATTTTATTGTTACTTTTATTTAAGTAACTTCACTGTGAACTTATTCTAAAGTTTGGATTTATCATCCTTCCTGTTCTCTTTGAAATGGTGTTTCTTTCATTCCTATTATACGTACATTTTTGGCCATTTTATGCGCATTTCTACATTTGTAAACTGCTATTCAAACTTTATTTTAATTACTGTAATCTCATCCCCGTTCTTTTATGACTTTCTATTCTTTCTTTTATTGCATTTTCTTTTTTACTTATCCCATTTTTGTCAATTCTCTGTAATTGATTTATACTGCTATTTACTTATTTACTTTATTATTTACTTATGTATTAAATTTTCATTTTATTCCTTCCTGTTTTCCTGCACATATATTCTTTATATTAAGTTTTAATTTAATATGTTTTATTGTATTTTACTTTTACTTTAATATGTCGTAATACATAATTCCTTCACTTCAAATCTAAATGCTCTTAAAATGAATTATATATATATATATATATACATACATATATATATATGTATATATATATATGTATATATATATATGTATATATATATATATATATATATATATATTATATCGTGTATAGGGGTGGACGTTTTCCTGATAATAAGTATTTAGCTTTGAAATAATGAAGGTGTTCTCTATTACCTTTTCCTTATTTATATGATTATCTCATCAATTAAAATATACATTTTATTGCTCATGATTTTAATATAATTACTCGCCCCTTCTTACCTGTGTCAAAGGTTTCAAACTTTTGCATTATAGAATGTGTATACTATACTTATATATTAGTAGTTAACCTTAGTTTACACTAAAAGAAGGGCAGTATTATGATTTAAGAATTCGTGTTTGTGCTTAGCTTTGTAGGTTTGAACACCGCTCATATCGCTCATTTTTTCGGTCGAACAGCAACTCTCTTAAATATTTACTGAATGAAATGTTTTTATTATTTTGGAGATGTCTGAAGAATAGCTAATTCTCTATGCATCATTTCTACCGAAATATATTGTTGGGAAGTTGCCCTGTTTTTTTGGTGATTGTGTTCTCTTGTAGGGGTATCGATGAAAGTGCTTATAATCTTTAGTATAACAGCTGTGCCACAACCATAATTCATGTTTACGCAGGCAACACCGTGTATCCATGCTAGTCTATTATAAACAGGGAGGATATCTGTGTGTGCTGGTATGTCATCTAAAACTTTTGTCATCTGAAACTGACCGGATCAAAACTGAAACAATCTGAAATAGCAATCCCTCCGATGCAAAATATGTTAAATTAGAATGAAATCTTAATTCTGATGCAATCAACTAACATCGTTTTTTTTTAAGTTCATTTTTTTGCGTCGTTGTTTTCGCAAGTTATGCATGAGTACTAACTTAAAACTATGTTTTAAAAGCTTATAATGCCATAAGCACCCGTAGTACTGTGTGCAAATGTGGTTGCCTGTAACTCTTCCTTTCCTTCATTCTTTCGCGTTCGATGTTCGAGCCTACTTACCGCGGCTCATTTTTTGTGGTTGTACGGGCACTCGCTGCTATTTTGATTAAAAGAAAAATTGCTTTGATCCATTTATGTTTGGGGGTTTTCCAGAGCATGAGATACAGAAAGTGCTCGATTTCTGGGGGATAGATTCTCTCTGCATCGTTTCTACCGGAATGTCTATTGTGGCGGGTGTCACGTATTTATTTAGGAGAAATTCCATTCTTTTATGTTTTTAATTTTTGTAGGTGTATGGATGGAAGTGGTCAATATACTTAGTATAGCAGATGTGTCCAAACTGATATTAATGATGCAACAATACACAAAACATTAACCTCTGACCAACTTAAAAAAATAAGACGTATTAGCTATTCCTATGAGAAACTGAGTAAATGCTAATATTTAATCATACTTTCAATAATAACGGTCAAAATTATACCTCTAAGTAATATATATAATTTAAGAAAATCCTTTTAAATACCCCATGAATATAATTCAATACTAAAATGACGGGTGGGACTAACAAATTCACAGGATAAATTATATTCATAGATTCATATAAACATTTATTTGGAAGTTGATTTCTGTTCTACATTAATAAAATTTATGTAACGTTCGAACCGTGTTCGCTACGGTTCACACCTCTCTCGGAACTCAACCATATTCGACACCGTTAAAAAGAAAGAAACAAACAAAAGAAAGTAAATCCATATCGGTATTTTTTAACAAACATATTTATTGTCGTTACTTTTCCTATCTAAACCACTTAAAATCAATCGCTGACACATGCTCATCTAATTTGGTCCGCGTTTGTCTTTTTTTCAGAACACAAATAAGCCACAATCGGCCCATTCTCGCTTTCGCTTTACACGCCCCTCTATTTCCACGCTGGCTATTTTCTTCCCGACCACATTGTCCTTTTTTGCCATTTTGTTTTTTACGCCATCTCACAGACACTTTCTAATTTGCATATGCGATCAAACGTTGCTCATGCTGAAAATGCAATCGGTTTCCATGCATCTACATGCTACGGCTGATATTTTCATACGCATTTATATGCATTCTGTTACACTGTGAACATTTCATGATTTTACTTTGCAAAACTTATCACGAAATAGAATACGTTTAATCAACAATAAGATAAAAGAACAACGACTTTTATCAGCAAAACAATAATCAAAATGTTGCAACTTTCAAATTCCTACAACTGTCACGCCGTTAATGAGTGTATAGAAAGTGAAGTAAACAATATTAACTATCTGAAAACTTACACATTAGATGTCACAGATATTAAACATGTATAATTATTATTATTATTATTATTATTATTATTATTAATAATATTAATAATAATAAAATTAATAATAATAATAATAATAATAGTAATAATAATAATGCCCTCCACCACCCATTGATAATTAACTACGCATGTTCAGTGACGTCAAAGGCGAACAGAAACCAGTTCGTAACGCAATCCAGGCCAAAACGTAGCATGCTAATCTCTATCCCCCTCTCTTCAACCCCCTTACTCTCTTTGTCTCTTGCCAAAACCCCGTGGAAATATTCTCAATTATAACCAATTAAATTGCTTAAAAATTCCTGCTAAATATTATAGGAAAAAAGATTGTGATCGAATCTAAAGAAAGGTTTTTTTTTAAAAAATCACTTTCTGAATTGTTTAATCCTAGAAAAACATTTACTATTAAAATATTAACGAAGCTGCAGAAAATTATTCTGTCGGTATAAGCATCGCCGTTGCAACATTTTATTTTTTTGAAGGGAAAATTCTAAATTACTAAGAATAAATGATTATTTTAACTTATTAATCTAATCATGCTTCGGGTCACGCCAATAAACATATTCTGTTTGTAATTAGATTACAATATTTATTTTATACCTAAATACACTAATGTTTAATGCTTAAGTATTCATCTGTGTAGGAGAGAACAATTCATGTACTACTTCGCAGCAATGCTGTTAATCTTAATTATTTAAGTTCGGCATTCCTTTGAGCGCTGCTTTATTGACTTATTATATTTACAAAACCTCACGTAACAAACTATGTTTAAAAAGCTTACAATGCCATAAGCACTCGTAATACTGTGTGCAAAAGTGTTTGCCTGTAACTTTTTCCTTTCTTTCATTCTTTCGCGTTTCATGTTCGAGCCTACTTATCGCGGCTCAATTATTTTTTGTGGTTGTACAGGCACTCGCTGCTATTTTGATTAAAAGAAAAGTTGCTTTGATTCATTTATGTTTTTATTTAGCTGTGTCTCCTTATTGCCGGTTTTTATTTTGTTTAACTTTTTTATGTGAACGACAATACTAGCTACTTGTATATTTTGCTATAATGAGACAGGGAAAAGCTCTACCTAGCAGACAGAAAGACATTATCATCAAAGAATCTGCTAAAGGCACCCCTCGTTTGCCTTTCATACCTTGGAATTTTATGCGTTTTCAGAATCCTGTTAATAACTTTTACCGGTCTACGGACAAATTTCTCGTAATTCACATCTTATACCCGTGGAAGAGGATCGTAGGCTGATACCACACTGGTTTAAAATTTGGGATTTTAGTTGGCACTTATCGTATCTCACGGCGGCAAGAAAGCGGCTGCGCTGTTCTCATAAAACGCTTAAGTTAGAAAACCAACGGATAATATTCCATTTACGTCACATGGATTACCTGAACCAGAGCACCCCCTTTGCCATTAGTTCTAAAATCAAACAATTTTTTACATATAAATAGGGTTATTATAAGAGAATATTATTTTAATTATTTTGACTCTCGTGTATATATCAGTTAATATCTTATATGCTTTTAGACAGAGTAATGTGGTGCTCGATTGATTAACTGTGTCGGATATATACTCGAGAGTCAAAAGAAGGAGAAGAATAATGTCTTATCATAGAATTACATATGATTTTGTATATGTTCAGTATTAGATTTATAAGACTCAAATAACAAAATACTGAAAAAAATAAAAGCACCCATCAGACAGGGTTCGAAATTTACAAATAAAAAAAAAACTATTATTCAGAATTCACTCTGCATACGTTTGTGAAGAATTAGACGCGTAATTTTTAATTTCTTGTTTAAAAAATAAAAAAAATAAACATAATTTCTTATTTGCAGGCATTATATGGAATGACATTTTTCGCAATGATCGAATAGTCATTTATTAACGACAGAGAAAAGCAGCTGCTATATTTTATATAAATAAATCAGAATTATTTTCTAATTCACAAAAAAGGCATTACGCATAGTACCATGCTTTTGTGTTATATAAGTTAAATAATAACACTCTTGAGAAGGAGGTGTTATTAAACCGAAACTCATCTGGACCATGGACTCTTCCCGTACTATATTATGATGTTAGATACACTCTAAGATGGCATATCGTAATACCGTAGAACTAGCAGAGGAAACTAGTAACAGTAAACACCACTGGATAGTAAGTTACACTTATATTTATCTAATCTTTGTAAATTTGTTAATATATACCTAATCTGTGTTCCGTGTTTTCGCTCCGTGGTACCTACCTTGGCTTAATATCAACTATATTTTTTTAATATAATTGCAATATAATTGAGCAACGCCGTGTGGTTTGTCAACATTTAGTTCTGTCTCTTTATTGCCGGTTTTTATTTGTTTAACTTTTTATGTGAACCACAATAATAGCTACTTGCATATTTTGCTACAATGGGACTGGGAAAAGCTCTAACTAGCAAACAGAAAGACGTTATCATCAAGGAATCTGCTAAAGGTGCCTCTCTTGATGTTATTGTCAGGAAAATAAGACGTCATACTCACACATTGTGAAGTATCATACAGGGCCGCTTTACCACGAAGCAAGGTTTAGATCCTGAGTGTCCAAGGGCACCTATTGTTAGGAATATGCAAAATGGAATTTGTCATCGACGTAGAAAAAAAGAGGGCACACAAGCAAATCATTTTTATCAACACGTGGCTTCGTAAAGAGCCTTCAACTACAAGAAATTACACAATGTGCTTAAATGTTTCAGTCAAATTAACTATGAAATGGCCTCATCTGACGCCAAGATATTAACTTTTGTAGGATGGAATCGACAGAAAGATATATAAAATCAACATGAATAACGTTTTTTTTTCACTGACGAGACACAGGCGACTCTTGATTGATTTGAATGTTAAAATCGTCATCAACATAGAGGAGGTATTATGATATTATGATATGGGCTGCTATCACAGCGTAGACGTGTAGGTTCTGTCAGAGTACCCAGTGCTGTGAAAAATTTATAAGCATCATATTGTGACATATTAAAGAAGCCCTCGGATGCATAATTGGACGACACACCCTTTTTCATTGCTGAGAAATTTTATTTTCTTGTATGACAACAAAGTGTCTAAGGCTGCTCGTACTCCCACACTATTTCCTCCATCTTTGGGGTCTCATGGAGTGAAACGAATTCTCTGGCCCAAGTGTTCTTCAGATTTAAATTCAATTGAAAACGTTTGGGTCTCTCCCAAAACAGACATTTATGCAGATGGATGGATGTGCATTTCAAAATGTGTTTTGTGGGATATAGCCAGGGCAGATCCACTCTATACAATAAAAATACTAACTAGTTCGATTGATTGTTACAGTATTAAATTTATTAAACGTCATGGGGGCATATAAGCAAATAAAATTCCTTTTCATTAGTTGTAAACCTTTAATATAAAGTATTTTTGCTCAATACATATTTTTCATTTCTGTTCTTTACTTTCACTTCTTATGGGTTATAAATTAATTTTATTTATTGCATACCATTATCCTCACATTTTTCTTCACGTTTCTCCAAACGTAAATTTAAAACATCATGAGTCAAAACTTATGTGACCTTTATATTGAAATCAATAGTCAAGTTATGATTTGTCTTGCCAGAAAGATAATCACTATGATCTGTATAATTGTGGGAAGATTAGAACATTTTATTTAAAATATTGAGAACAGTTGTCAATGACTAAAAACGCAAATCAACCTGGCATGACTTAATTCACAGCCAAGATATAAAAAAAGGAACGCGGCAAACCAAACACAACTCACAGACAGAAACAATTAATAGATAGGAAGAAACATTAATTGTATGAGACATATAAAGAAAAATGCTACGATATATATATATATATATATATATATATTTATATATCTATATATATATATGTATATATATATAACGCTCGTATCATTCCATTTTAAATAGTAAACCTGATATCCTTATATACAACACTATCACTAACACAAACATGAGACCTTCCTGTACAGTTTCGTTGAGTACTCACATGCCATGACCGATGTTTCTGATAAAGAGTGCAGACTTGGCTTTACATAGATGGGGTACTTTTTCGATATTTAAATTTTATATTCAAAATTATTTATCTAAAGATGAATTAATACCTGATCGGGAGCGATATCAATTAATAATACATAAACGTGCACATCAAATATTAAAATTTTATTTAAAATGCACGGAGGTATATTATATATCAGTCGACACTGTGAAAATCGTATTTGAAGTATGATTTTTAGGTGTATTATAAAATTTATGCACTGTATTCGAACTGATGACCGTTTATGTTTAAAAAATACGATTAAAATAGCAATAAAATATTCTGAACACGCACGTTGTACTTCTTTTTTGATCAGAATATCACTTTCCTTCGTTTACAAAAATGCACACAGTTTTCTTTTTATTTAATTACATTTTTACCCCCAAAAAGGCACATTGCCACTTTGATTTACTATTAGGGGCACATACTACAGAGGTACTAGGCGGGTAATTAGGCAGCAAGATATCGGTTATACTTAACCTTTTGCATGTAAGTACAATTGGGGAAGCAGGAACCTGGAAGGGAATTCCAAAGTCTAGCGATTCTGGGAAAGAAATTACTGGAGTAGAAGGGTCTCTTACATCTAGGGACCTCTACTGTGAAGAGGTGGGATTTACTGCTTGTCGTGGTTGTCGAGGGTATTCACGTAGAAAGGGTACAAGTGTGTGTAGTTGGTCGGAACATTCACCGATAAAGTACTTGTAGAAAAGGCAGAGGGATGTTACATTACGTCGATAGGACAGAGGCTCAGCTTGGATGACAGTTCAGGACCTATTAGTTTGGCGACTCTTTTTTTAACCTTGTCTAGGAGTGAGAGACTAGTAGCAGATGCACTGGCCCAAATATGAAAACAGTACTCCATACATGGGCGAATGGTAGCCTTATAGAGATACGGGACACTTTCGGTCGTTCGTACCTTTCTAGAGAGAATCTACCATTTTCGCAGCGGTCCTGACAATACACATAATGTAATTGTTCTACCTCATGTTTCATGTAAAGGTTAGGCCGAGGAGTGTTAAAGATGTGCTTTCAGATAAAGAGTCTTTTGCCATTGCTACTGGTGGTAGAGAAGGTTACTTGTAGTTATTGAAAGAAACCTTTTGTCCCCCCCATTCCACTACAGATTTGAGGTCATCCTTTAGAGTATGTTCATTTGTTTTCCTGTCGTGTCTATTATAGAGCGTGGTATCATCAGCAGATATACCCATCTCACAAACAATTTTGTCCGGGAGGTCATTAATGAATATTAGGTATAATAGAGGTCCAAGGATAGACCCCTCAGGCTCTCCCGCATTTATATCATATTGTTTACATCTACGGGCATGGATGATAACCTGGATTTTTCTTTTATTTTAGAAGGACTTAATTATCTTAAGTATTCTTCCAGTGATACCATATGATCTGATTTTCCTGAGAAGACCTTCATGCTATAACTTCTCAAAAGCCTAAGATATGTCTACAGCTACCGTTCTATCCTCCACTGCTTTGTAAAGCAATGGACTAGAACTTGGTTTATTATAGACTCAAATATTTTGGCAAAAGTGGGAGGAAGCTAATGGGGCGGTAATTTACTGGGTCAGTTCTTTCGCCAGAATTCTTGAGAACTGGTACCACAGAAGCAGTCTTCCAGCAGGCAGGAAAGCAAGATTCATTTAACCATTTGTTGTAAAGTTCGGAGAGGATTCGAGCTACTTCGGCGGAGCACTTTTTAAATAGCAGAGCCGGAATTAGATCAGGTTCAGCTGCTTTTGAAGTGTCAAGAATTTATGATAGCATGCACCTGAGAAGGGGTGATTTTCAGATCGTCTTGTATGGCGTCTGTCCGCAAGGGAAAGTCCGGGAAAAGGTATTTGGCAGGGTCCAGTGTGAACTTGGAGGAAAACCAGCTTGTAAGCATGTTAGCCTTCTCGGTTTCTGGGAAAACAACTTCATGATTGTTGGATAGTGGGGGAAGTGTTGATTACCCAATATTTAGTACACTGTTGTAGATTTTCAAGAAATCACGGATTCCTAATTTATGTGCTTCGATGTGTTTTTGGTGGTTAGAGTAAATTCTCTCTTAGCTGTCGCTATTTCTTTTTTACAGTTACTTCTGGATTCTGTATACTTCTGTCTGTTTGGACTGGATTCATGTCGGTTAAATCTGCGGTACGCGTGCCGCCTTTACGCGACGGCAGCTGCATATGTGGAAGTAAACTATTGGGAAGAGTGTGGCTTGCTATTAAATTTCCTCCAAGGAAAATGTGCTTCAATTGCTGCTTTGAACCATTCAATGGTCTCATGTGTGCACTGTTCAGCAGGAAGTGAAAAGATATTTCGCCATGGGGCGTCTCTGATGAAATCTCTGATGGCTTCCCAGTCAGCCTTTTTTAATATCTCGTTGTTTTGAGCAATGACTCTTCCATTTTGACTCAAGAGTGTATGGAGATTTAAACTATTAACACTATATTATCAGCATTCCCAAGTGGGATGTTGGCATTCTTAACACAGTCATCAGGAACTATGGTCAGAAACAGATCTACACGTGACGTGTGTTGTTCTTACTGGTCAGAGAAACGAGTTGGGAACGTAACCATCTGTGATAGGGAATAAGTTTTAGAGAATCTATGTGGTGTAAGTAGAAAATCCAAGACAGTTGTTGTGGTGGGCATTGAAGTATCCAAATACGTTAACTGTGCAGTGATCGAAACTAAACTATAATTGAAAAAACACATAACTGAGACGGAAACTTTCCACATTCATGAAGGATTGTAATTCAAATCGAACGTTCAAGAAGATAAAGTTTTCCTTCATGATTACGTTTGCAATTTTTAAAAAATGTCTTTCTGTTCTGTTCATATTTTTATATATTTTATTCATGTTTTTACAATGAATAGTGTAATGTACGTTGCATACAACAATAACGCAAAGTCAATTGAGAAATTTATCGAAAGAGGTGGAGAGTACTGAAATCATGGTAAGACATGTTGTCAATCAGCTTAAAAGGAATACCACAGGTTATCTTCAAGGATAGACCCTTGATGGGCTGTGTTAAAGCTCCTTGGGAGCCAATATTAATTGTCTTTCTTTGATTGAAGCAAACTCGATACTCCAGTGACAGAAGTATTTCTGAGGAATCCGAGTCCTGTACAAAAGGTCCAGTCCTCCTCAGATCCAATTCATTTGTATCAGACGCATACGTTGTATTTATGGATGCCCCTTTCTTCATATTTTTTATCAAGACACTTTTACTAGATGACGGCCAATCAAGGCTTAAGAGCACCTTACCTGCCTTATGTTCCTCGTTTGCCCCGCCGGACGTCAAACCGGTATTTACTTACCACATGGATTTTGTATATGGTTGTAACCAACTAGTATTTTCATCGAGACACAAGTTATAAAAAAGCCTCAGAGCTCTTTATACCCGAAATAAAAAAGGTATACATTTGATATACTATTACGTTAATACCACTACTATTCTCACAACCACCAGCGTCATCATTACAACCACTGCAAGTATTACAACAAAGACTACCGGCATTGTTAATATTACTACTACTATTACCGCTACTACCACTACCCTCATCGACATTATTATTATCCATGTAGCAAGCAAAATTCGTTAACGATCTTTGTCGGATAGATCACATAGATCTAATTTAAATTGCAGTCAACCGATCTAAGCTCCATGTGTTCTCGATTATCACAACGATTATGATGATGCGCAAGCCAAACAAATACGTGAATTAATATAAGAGATATTCAACACATAGGATATACTTGTCGAGGAATCCTTGCTTTTTTCTATGATGCAAATCTAAACGTCGAAACCGATAGAAACGCCAACTATCCTCGATGATGACGACGACGATGATGCAAACAGTCACACATATTTAAACTGAAATAAGTGTTAACAACTCTGAAACAAATATAAACAAATAAACACATATGATATACTTGTCTAGGAATCATTATTTCTCCACTTTGTAAATTCAAATCGTGAAACCGACACAAACTCACAGTACCTCAATGATACCGACGACGATGACGATGCAAAATGTCTAACATATTCATACGTAAATAAAAACAAAAGAAACTTACACATACAATATACTAACGAAATTAAGCACCATGCAGTAGAAAAAGAGGCAGCCGCTATTGTAGAAGCTCTCCGTAAGTGGCGACATTTTCTACTCGGCAGGCACTTTAAAGTCATCACAGATCAGAAGAGCATCAGCTTCATATTCGACAATAAAAGAAATACAAAAATTAAGAATTACAAAATATGTCGTTGGCGTATAGAATTATCCCAATACAATTTCACTATAGTTTATCGACCTGGACCTGAAAATATTGCTGCTGACACATTCTCTCGCATCTCTGCTCTTACTTACAATCTACAAGATCTTCGTGATTTACATAAACAATTATGTCATCCTGGTGTTTCAAGACTAAGCCATTTTATAAGAACGAGGAACCTCCCTTTTACTTTGGATCAAATTAAGAATAGTACTGACTCTTGCTCATCCTGTCAATTACTGAACCCCAAATTCGCCAATACCAATGGAGGGACTCTCATTCAAGCCATATTACCTTTTCAACGATTAAATCTTGATTTTAAAGGCCCTCTACCTACTTCTATACATGGCAACAAATATCTACTTACTCTAATTGATGAGTATTCCAGTTTTCCTTTAGCTTTTCCTTGCAGAGATATGACAAGCAAAACCATTATCCACTGTCTAAACAAACTCTTTTCAATTTTTGGTTTGCCTGACACGATACATACTGACCGTGCTTCTGATTTCTTAGCAAGAGAAATAAAGGATTTTTTACACAAAAAAGGAATTGCTACTTCTAAAACAAGTAGGTATCATCCTGAAGGTAATGGACAGATTGAAAAACTCAACGGTACCTTATGGAAAGCCATTCAAACAACATTACATTCTAATCAAATGAAACTACCTTATTGGGAAGACATACTACCGGACGCACTTCATTCAATTAGATCATTACTTTGTACTGCCACTAATATGACTCCCCATGATAGACTATTTAAATATAGTCGTAAATCTGCTTCCGGAATTTCAATTCCTTCTTGGGTTAAACCAGGCCCAATATATATTAGAAACCACACCAAAACAAGTAAACATGACCCTCCTGTAACGCCTGCCACCCTAATAGATGTCAACCCCCACTACGCTTATGTTCAACTACCTTCTGGTACTGAAACCACTGTCAACGTTCGAGACTTAGCTCCAAACTCATCAAATGAAGAAAACTCTAATAATAATCCTACTACTTCAGAGACTTTATTTGAACCTTCTACTAATGAAAACATTGGTCATGAGGAAGACAAAAATCAATCGTCTGATCTTGAAGAAAATCAGATTTCACTAAAAAATAATACTGAAAATCAGCATTCCTGCCAATCTGTGTGGAGGTCGTCCCGAGTTCGACAATTCCCTAGTAAATATAAGGATTTTGTGACTAAATACTGAAAAAACTGCAGTTTGGGTTCATATGTTATTTGTAAATAAAATGATTCTTATGTGATTGTAAAAAAGAAAAAAAAAGTGTCTATAATTAATTACCCCTTACTTGAATACTTTAGGACGGGGAAAATGTTATGATTTAATTTGTTGTTAAGAGTTACCCCCCTTGGGATTGACATTCATAATAAAAGCGCCCTCTGTTTCATTTTCCCGCTCGATCCTTTCAAGAGCGTACGTGTATTTTACAGTTAATAAAACCTTTCTAAAAGGCAATTCTTTACTTACTGATACTATTCACTTCACTTATCGATGAAACCTGTTTTGTCCTTGTAAACAAAACGGATAACTGATCTCGAAACCGACGGTGGAGATTGCTAGATTGTGAAATAAGAAAACTTTCATCGTGATGAGAAAATGGAATAAATAATTATAATAATAATAATACTAATACTAATAATAATAATAATAATAATAAGAAGAAGAAGAAGAAGAAGAAGAAGATTAATGAAAATCAGGAGGTTTAGTGTCACTTAAACTTTACTGGCGACTAATGGTCGATACAAGGAGAAATCAATGAAAAACAAGTATTGATATAATAGAAAATAATTTGCACATGTTATCAAAGGAGATCTGGGCAGACTTGTTGTCAGTCAAACTCACGGGAAATGTTGCAACGTATTCGGCATCATATATAAACAGGAATTACACTAAAAAAACAATCGCCTAGTATATAAATGAATAGTGATAAACAGGTAATACTGACAAACGTCATGAATAAAATAGAACTATATACAGTAAGAAACCTAAAATAATGAAAGGAAAGAAAAACTAATTGTCTAACCGGCAACCATTTCGCCATACAAAAGTGTTTTATCAGTCGTAGAAAGGAGTATAACACGGACAATACTGGAATCCTTATTAAAATATTCCTATTCAAATATACTCTGCGAGGAATCAATTTTACTTGACTATTGACAACACATCAGCCTTGTTTTAGCGAGTATTAAACGTTAATAAACAACATTGTAGGCTTTTAATGCATCATGTAATAATGAGTTTAAAAATGATATAAAAAAGAAACAATTGCACAAAATTACTTTGAGTCGGAAGGTTCAAGAGTTATACATTTTTTACTCTTTCGTTTACTTGACTTCTTAAGAAAACAGCCTTTATCAGCTGATAAGTATTGTTATCCTATCTGCAAAAGAATTTGAGTAAAACTAAGTCTAAAAATGGAGAAAGCATCTAGTTTTTTTTGTGATATATCCATTATAAAGACTAGATACAGAATTTTATAATAATAATGATAAGAAGAATAATAAATGGAAGCAGATGATGAAGAAAAAAAGTAGAAGAAAGATAATAAAGAACACACTTCTTTTGCTATGATGCAGAATGGTTGCAAAGTTCATGAATATAGATTCACATATTGAAAATCTGGAAGTACTTGTTGTAACCAAAACTTCAGTAAATAATTTGAAATATATAGGAAAATAATGGCGGATGAGAATAAACACTAACAACAAATGACTTCCATTTTCTCTAAATACGTTTAAACGATTACAGTGGAACAAAGTAAATACAAATTTGTATCTTTTCCATATGAGTCCTCTTATCAGTGTATAACCATATTATGGTGTTCAAACTTCATTTAATCGAAATGCCCGTCTACTTTTTGTGAAAAACTGACTCATATGTAGCAGCATCAGCATCATATGTATGCAAATGGTTGAACCGTTGTGCCAGGCCAGAGTGAAACAAGGAATACAAATACCAAAGAGGCTCCTCAATATATTTTGGACGATCTAGCGACATGATTCAATTTAAGCTCGTGGCGGGGCGATAGGGACTTGCTGAAGGACGAACTGCAGACATAGCAGTTGCTTGTAGATGCGAAATGGGAAAGTTTTGATTTACCACAAAAAGAAAAGCAGGTGTGCGATTATATTATCGCTGACTTCCGTGTTCGTTGAAAATGGCCTGCTGATGAAACATTGTTACGCTTCTCAGACCGAACTTTTTAGTTTTATTATTATTTCGCTAGCAGGCATATGTAATCTTTTTTTGTTACACCAAAAGTATTATTGCATAAAAAGTATTTCATAGATAAAGAAATGTTTACACACAAAATGAAATAAATTATCTAATAACCATTTTCTGCAAGTCGTCGGAAAATAGAAATAAGATTGGGACTGTGAATGACTTAGCTAATATAGTGAGCCGGAATCATTTTTTCAGCATTACCGAAGGGGTTGCTTGTGAATTTACGAATTCGGTCCTGCTCATTGTAAACCAACACACACTTGTTTTTAAAATTCAATTTTCACCCCAAACAAGGCACAGGACCACTTTACAGTAGGGGGCTACTATCGGGGGCATAATTTGCGGGGGCATTATGAACGAAGAAAGGTAAAAAAAATCTTTGTTGACACTACACTTGAACTTCTGCATATCAGTACAATTGGGAAAGCAGATTCCTGGAAGGGAGTTCCAAGACTTGCAGTTCTATGGAAGAAACTATTTGAGTAAAAGTATTCTTACACGCGGTGATCTATATTGTAAAGAGGTGGGACTCAGTTGGTTGTCGGGTTTATCAAGGGTAGTCACATCGAGGAGGCACAAGTGTTTGCAGTTTATCAGAGCATTCACTATTAAAGTATTTGTAGAACAGGCAGAGGGATGCAACATTTTGTCTATGGGACAGAGGCTGAATCGTAGATTATAGTTCAGTTGGCGACTCTCTTTTGAACCCTATCCAGGAGTGAGGGACAAGCAGCAGATGTCCAAGCTCAAATCTGACAACAGTACTCTATACATGAGTGAATGGTGGTCTTATATAGGTACATGATACTTTCAGGCGTAAGTAATTCTCTAGCACGGTAGTGAGAACCCACCTTCTTTGTAGAAGCCTTGGCAATGATCTCGATGTATATATTCCAGTTCATGTTCCTTGTAAACGTAAGGTTGAGGAGTTTAAAAGAAGTACTTTCATGCAATGTGTTCTTGGATATTGCTATAGGTGGTAGAGAAGGAAAGCTTAGTTTTGGCGGAATTAAATGTGACCATCCATTTATGTTCCCATTCCACTACAGATTGGCGATCATCCTCTAGTGTTTCTGCCATTTCCTTAGATATGTTTTCATTTGTTTTCCCCCAATACCTGTTTTAGAGAGTGGTGTTATCGACAAATATACCCATCTTCGAAACAATTTTATCAGGGGGGAAGTCATTCATGAATATCAGGAATAATAAAGGTCCAAGGATAGACGCCTGCGATACTCCCGCATTTATATCATATTGTGCTTAGATGTACGACCGTCGAGGACAACTTGGATATTTCTCTTATTTAAGAAGGGTTTAGTTACAGTATGTATTCTTCGAGTGATACCAGATGATCTAATTTTCCTTAGAAGACCATAGTGCCATAAACTGTCAAAAGCCTTAGAAATATCAAGGGATACCGCTCTACCCTCCCCTGTTTTCCAGTGAACGATATATACGTTCAGAGACTACAGTAAATATATCTGATGTGGGACGGGCTTGTTTGTCGGTCAGGAGTTTAGCAGCTATTAGGTGTTGAACTAGGGCTTGATTAATTGAGGTCTCAAATTTTTGGTGAAAAGCGGGAGGAGACTAATGGGGCGACAATTTACTGAGTCAGTTATTCTACCAGAATTCTTGAAGACTTGCATCACAGAAGCGATTTTCCAGCAGTCGGGAAAGCAAGATTCGTTAAGGCATTTATTATAACATTTGAAGAGAACTGGAACAACCTCAGCAGAACATTTTTAAATAGCACAGCCGGGATGAGATCTGGTCCACATTCTTTTGAGGTGTGTAGATTTTTAATGATACCATACACATGAGAAGGGATGGTTTTCAAATTGTCTAGTGTGGCGTCTGACCGGAAAGGAACGTCGGTGAGGGAGTGGTATGCAGGGTCCAGTGTGGAGTTTGAGGCAAAATGACTGGCAAGCAGATTAGCCTTGTCGGTTGGCGTGCAAGCAACCTCATGATTGTTTGCTAGTGGGGGAATCGTTGACTGTCCATTACTTACTAAATTGTTGTAGATTTTCGAAAAATCGCGTGTTCCTAATTTCTGTTCTTCGATAATCGCAAAGTCGTATGAAAAATAGAGAGCCGATACGTCCTGTTTACAAAAAATGAGTTTCGTGGGAATCTTAGTTCACCTTCAATATTATATAAAACGTTCAATATGAAAGTTAGCGCCTTTTGGATATTTCGGTATTAGTCTGAAGAGATAACTCTATTTTACTAAATTGTGTACATTTTTTTAATACAAAATGTAAGACGCTATAACCAACGGAAAACATTAAACAACAAAAAGAAATAAATAACAAACAATTCCCTGAAAACTCACTACAGATTAATTACAAAACTTTCCTAGAAAATCAGTTCTGATTTATTGTAAAAAACTGATTGTTTTCCCAACTATTTTATTTAATGTAATAAAGTTTAAACATTACAAACATCCTCTGGAAAAGTCACATCTGATTAATTGATAGCAAAATATTTAGTTTTTAAAAAACGTTATTTTATGCAATAAATAGAGATCTTATGGCGGAGAGGAGACACAAGACAAATATTTTCAAGAAAAATGAATATTGTTTTATATGATATAAAGACGCCGTTACAATATTATCGCATTTTACACTTCTCATTAATGTATATAATTTGCTACATAAAGTGAAGTAGTTATTTTAAAAATAAAAACGACTATTTCTCTCCAATTAGCATTATATATATATTTTTTTAGCATTTTTTATGTTTAAAATTCATGACATTTAGGAAATAATTGAAAAGATCATTTTTTTAGATTATGGGTATTCTATGCGTAGGCTGTAAGCCCCACAAGAATTGCACCTGCCCAACCTTTTTTCTCTACTCTGCAACAAATGAAAAATTCAACCTAATTATACCGGAAATTCAAGTTAAAAAAAACAACAGAGGGGTTTATGTCCGTGGACGTCAAACTGTAAAGTATGTTGTCTAAGAGAACATAGGTAAAATGAGATTTGCTTGGAAGGGCAAAATATAAGTTCTATTAACACAGCTGAGAGTTCCAAATGCTCATTCTTTATTGAGATGAAAGTGATGCGTGCGAACTTCCCAGTCTGCAAGTCTAATTGAAACGTTTGAATATCCCCTAGAATGTTTCCATTCCTGACAAGAGATTTGTGATTTTGGCATTTGTTTATTATTCGATTACCCAGAAACAGTTTCCGCGACAAATGTAAAAGATACCAGCTGCAGTGTGATAATTAAACTCTATTTACATTACCTCCATAAGTATATTCTGATCAACATGATTCGTTGTTAAAATAATCATATATTTTGTGCCAAACCAATTATCTTCTGTTGTGTTGAATTCTTAGCAGGTTAATTTACACTTCCTCCCCGCAGTCCTAATTTTCCCGGTTGCATCTATTATCTGCGACATCTGTCATTTGCATATAACATTTGACATAGCAGCTCACCACATGAGTGTATATTCTCATCAGCATAATTGGTGTAAATTAAGATTGAAATTTAGGTCGTCCTCTATTATCCTTTGGCATTGATTAAAACACAAATGGGCAGGAAATAGGAAATACTCTTCCGTAATTTTTGATAAGATTGTCCTTTAATGCTGTATGGTTGGTAAAGATGAGAAGAATTCAGATTGTACTCGACGGTCGTACATCTAAACAATATGGTATAAATGCGGGTGTTCCTCACTGGTGTATACGTGGACCTTTATTATTCCTAATATTCATAAATGACCTCCCTGATATTTTTTTTCTTTCTGAGATGCGACGTTTGTTGATGATATCGGGCTCTATAACAGGCTCGAGGGGAAAACAAATGAACACATATCTAAGGAAATTGAAAAAAAAAAAACCTTGATCGAGACCTCCAATCTGTAGTGGAATGGGGACAAAAATGGATGATCACATTCAATGCTGCCAGGACTAAGCTCGTTTTCTTCAATAATGACAAGAACCCTTCTCAACCACCAATAGCTATGACTAAAGGTACATTAACTTAAAGTACGTCTTTCTAACGTCCACATGAATCATGAACTGGAATAGATAAATTGAGAACATTGCCAAGGCCGCCGCGAAGAGGGCGGGCTCTTTCGAAAGTTGAAAAGCTATTTAGCACAAATTATCCTGTATCGCTAAAGGCCACTATTCGCTTATGTATTCAGTATTGTGTTCACATTTAAGATAGTGCATCTGCTATTAATCTGTCGCTCTCAGACTGGATTCAAAAGAGAGTCGCCAATATATATATATATATATATATATATATATATATAGGTTCTAAATTGTCATCAAAGCCTCAAACTCTGTCCCATTGACATAATGTTGCATCACTCTGCCTATTCTACAAGTATTATAATGATGAATGCTCCGACGAACTACAAGCCCTGAACGCTCATCGCCGAAAAATCCCGACAAACCCGACAAGTAGCAAAATCCCACCTCTACATAGTAAAGATCCCTCGATGTAAGAAAGCCTTCTACTATAATAGTTTCTTCCGCAGAACTGCTAAACTTTGGAACTTCTCTCTGGGATTCTGCTTTCTCATCTTTACCGACATGCAGAAGTTCAAGTGTAATGTGAACGGGCTTCTCACTGCTCATTCCCTACTGAGTATCCTTGCAATTTATGTCCCCCATAGTGATCCTCTACATCTAAGTGGCATTCGATTGAGGTAAAAATGGAATAAAAATATGATGGCATTGATTAATCGATTATTATGACCGAAAAATAAACGCAAGTATCCAATTACATAACAATTTCAAATGGACAAAATAAAGCAATGAATAATGTTTAACGATGTTGATAATAAAAAAAAAACTGCAGTTGTTATGTTGTTAGTCTCAAACCACTAGAAACTATTAAAATGGTCGATGATTATGATGAAATTATAATAGTCAATAATTATAATTTGTAAAAGTATAATCTTAGATAGAAATATTTTATGGATGTAAAAAAGTATGTCGCTTCTATTGTCGGCCTTTCGTCTGCGATAGAGACGGCTCGGGAGGGATTTAACCGTCTCATTTTGAAAAAAAATCTGATCTGTATTTCATCATTTAAGGGCTAAGGCTTTTTTGTTATTGGGCACTCGTAAAAATGAACGGTGTTGCTGTAAGGATATGATTAATGTGCTATTTTGTGTGTTTTAAAACACTTTCACTGATATGCACGTAAATGTAATTGAGCTATGTGTAATGTGTATTATGTATTTGTGATGTATGTAGTTTTTCTTGGAAATCGGGCACTGATCTAATTAGAAAAAGAAAAATAGTTAGTGAGAGGGAATGTAATTAGAAGTATAAAAAGTAAGCAAAATGTATTAAAATTAGAGAAAGGAGTCAGCAAGTTTGTCTAAAGTTTTGTAAGTGTCAGAGTTCAGTCGGTGTTTTTTCTAGTTTTCTGGTGTGCGTTTCGATTAATCTTTTGTTTTGTTTGTTATTTTACGTAGGATTTTTTCTACGAATTTGTGTAGATCGGCATGAGACACATGATAAAATTCTCTCGTGCTATTATAAACAAATTTGTATTATCTTATGAAGGTTATGTGCTTATAGAAAGTGTATTATAACTGTGACTGGGAAACGTGGAGATCTCTTCATGATCTTAAGTTGCGAGATGGTGACAGGCATTCGGTCTTCATACATCTTTAAAGGTTTATTCTTGGGTGTCTAGTGTAGCCGTATGTTTGGAAAACCGCGAGGGCAGTTGGGCATAGTGTTGCGAACACTAAGGTGTGACAATGATGTAGAATAAATGGTGCAAACACGATTGACGTTTGACTAATTAAGATGTTCCCATAAAGGAAAGTGGCAGGATCAACGTACCTGATTAGGGCTTAAGAGTTGTATGAAAGAAAGTGCCTTAATTCAACTTTATTAAACGTTCCAAACAAAGGATGGAATTGCAACAAGACACATCACTGCTGGTTTTAGACCCGTTAGTCCCCGTGAAGTTGGTACAAATTGTTAGGTTAATTAAGGTGTGGATTTACCTTTTTTCCATGACTCTGTTTAGATGTTCCTGGCATTTCGGATATCTATGTTAAATTGTATTTTTGCTATTATTGTGTTGACCGCCATATATATTATAGGTAAAAGGGGTTTCTGGTTTGTACCCTAGAATCAGAGATGAGTAGCACGATACTGATTAACGTACGCAAGTAATATTTTGTTGTTGTGGGAAGTTTCGCCAAGGTATTTTTTCGTCACGATTTTATCCGATTCTAGTATATCAGCGGGAAATCACAGAAGTGTTTTTGTAGTAAAAACAAAACAACAGCTTCTGCGATATCGGCGTTCTTAAGGGGCCGGGTACGGATACTGACCACGTATGATAGCTACTCAACATTGGAATGAACAATGCAGACAGAGTTCTGGGGACTAAGATTTAGCTGCTTTCGCCAGTTTTCGGATGAGGGCAATGAAGCCGTTGTAATAGTGAATCACTCGGGATACGTCGAAAAAGAAAAGAAATGTAACAATTAAATCATAAATTAGTTCCTAAAATAAAATGGTTTACAGAAAGTCAGTAGAAAATATAGACAGGGTCCAAAACATACGAAACATTGGGAGGAGAGAGAAGGAGTCGAGTTTCGTACAGAGGCGGAAGGGGTATTAGTTTTACTATAGAACAAGGGTAGCTGGAATTAAAACAACGACGTCAGTCGTAAGAAGAGTAACATACACCCAAAAATTAAACACCAGTCTGCCTTGATTAAATAAGGCAGTAATCAGTAGGTAAAAACTGGTCACAGAAAAAGTAACGTGCAAACAGGAAACAGGGTCTGTAGAAAATATATGTCATGAATTCTTGATGAAATAAAAAAGAAAGAGGGTTATGTTGTTAGTCTCCAGGAAAACATTGGAAACATTTGAAATGGTCAATTATAGTGATGGAATTATAATTTATAAAAGTATAATTGTTAGATAGAAATATTTTATTAATGTGAAAAAGAATGTTTAATTACAATATTTACATTTAATAGTTGTCAGGAATCTGTATTTATTATACAAACATATGTAGGTTCGTTATACAGCTAAACTGTTTAAAGACGCACCTATTATACAACATACAACTGTTGGACGCTGTTCCAAAATCCCTTTATATTATATATCGAATTTGTGATAACGCCCATCAAATATTTTCTAATTACTGATAAAGCGTTCTCTAAGTATAAATAGTGTTAAAATTTACGCCAAGAAAACATGTATTTAATTTTCAATTGAATAAATATTACTCCTCTGAAAAGGATTAAGTAAGAATTGAAATTCAAAACCTTCATGTGCTTTTATGCTTATTATTAAAAGAGGAAAAGTATTCAACATTCATCTCATGAGATCAAACCGTTACGGTTTTTCTTGTCTATGTATAATTGGATATATGAATGGCATATTTCTTGGTATCTATTCAATTTCTGTACATTCGGTCGGGTATCTCTCACTTATTGATCTCATTCTTTTCTAAGCTAGTATATATTTCTCTTACTCTTAGCCTACCCGTCTCTCTCTTTCTCTCTCTTATATATATATATATATATATATATATATATATATATATATAGAGAGAGAGAGAGAAGGGGGAAGAGATAGCGAGATGTATATACGTATAGATAGAAGAGAAGAGAAGAGAAAAAAGGGTGAATACAAAAATAAAGATAAAGACATACTATATCTGACGCATTTATATTAGGAATAAAAAACGGGTTCAAATGTATCATAATAAAAATATGTTTAAGTACAATATTGTAAAGTAAACCCCTTTATATTCATAAAGTAATAAAATATCGCAGTTGACTCTATATTGCAGGAGACATAACTGATTACATTTCTAATATAACGTTGCCCCTATTTAAATATGGTTATATGTTTAAATATATGCAACGTTCTTGCTCCATATATGTAAACTTACATTGTGAATGCATTTCATGTTAGCACATTGTTAGTTTCGTAAGGGAGTCTGTAAACTTATATTGTTGTGAATTTTTAATAAGGCAATGCACAACCATTAATGTTTGCAGTTTTTCCCATAAAACTAAGATGACCGGTCCAAATATGAAATGCCTTTAAAATGTAGCGAATTAATTCCGTAGCCACAATCACATTAATCCCCTCGAAACAGTAATTTACATCCGATAGATGCTGATTATCAGTTTTTATAGAATTAATTTATATAAAAAATGTGTTCGTATATAAGGACCAGTTGACCTTGTATGTATATAAATCTATATACGAAAATAATTATGAATAGCTTGATTCTGAAAACAAATATGCTAACATAAATATACAGAGAATTTAAATTTCTATGAGATAAAATTCCAACGTAATATGGCGATCTTTACTTATTTATACGAAAACAATACATAATTATATTCATGAGTATATGTGGGGGGCACTCTTATTAACATAAGAAATTATTGGTATACCTGATCTAAATGCTAGCTAAGGAAAAACATATTACTCCTCTGTGATTAAGCATCTAAAAATAGTACAAACATGTTTGCGTTCAGTCCCGTGTGGCCCATAAATTGATGAACGAAGAAATATTATCTGAATGCTCTTCGTACAAGATGGTGTGAATATACACCAATATTCGCAATTGAATGGACTTTGTAAAAACGACAGCGGTCGATTACGTCTCTAGTTGGTTATAACTGAAACGTACCTATGAATATAAAGCGATACATTTATGTTGATGTAGAATTAATAAAAGTATATATACATATATATATATATGAGTCCGTGTATATAAGTATGAATCATACGTAATGGAATAACATGCTCGCAGTCTGAAGGTTGCATAAAGTAATATAATTGTATCGCCTTGCGTTATCCACTCTGATATTTTGGATATATTTTTTATGTAAGATATTTTATGACAAAGGTGTGTAACCTAACCTTTTTATTTTATGTAGACGATTTTAGATGGTAAACTAAATTTCCGAAGTGTTCTTCATGATGATCTAATAGCCAAACATTATTGAGTAGACACATAAATGGAGTTAACAATAAATAAACGTATACATCTAATATTAAGTATATATGTAGTAATCTTGTTGTATTCTCCTGAATAATAAAACCAGACGAGACATTTTAATACTATTTATTTTATGTGACAATTTAACATTAATTCAGAAAGTCATCTTTGACTAACTTTTCATATCAAATTATGAGCTGATTAGATGAAGCTGAGTGGTACGTGTTGCTTGTAGATTTTGTATGTCTTCATATCGAAACTCCTGGTAAAATTGATGTGAATAGAACATAGGTCAGTATTAACTGCAATCATCCTGTCAAAAGGAATCATGATCTAATTCAAATGAGCAACAAATGACATCGTTATCGCTTTTATTGGCAATTCACTCCATATATATATATATATATATATATATATATATATATATATGTATATATATATATATATATATATATATATATATATATATATATATATATATACTAGCAATCCGCCCAGCATTACCAGGTCGTAATATACGTTTAAATGTGATATTTTGATCAATGCAGATTTCAAATGTATGATTTTATTTAATTGATGGATTAAAATGAAATTTTATTTTTTAACAAACACGACTCGTGCACCACCAAGAATCGAGACCAAGACATTCCGCTTAAGATTTACTTTGTCGTATGTCGTCAATGTCTATGCAATGAAGTCATCGTTGCTGAAAGTCTAAACATTAAAACTTGAACTAATAGCTATTAATTTTGCATATTCGTAGTGCCGTCGTTCGACCTTCACCTGGTAAATTCTTTTTTTTTTAATTTTGTACTGAACTTTCCCAGATAATATCCAAATATAAAGTTTCAGATGGGGTCAAATACCCTACATATTAAGTGTCATGTCTGTAGACCAAAAACTGACAGAGGAGTGTGGCGGACTTTTTAAAACAAATATATATACGCATGCATAAATATAGAGAAAAGGCTTTTGTTTACTAACAATTTTCACGCAAATATTACGCAACAAAAAATCATCAAGAATATCTGCATGAATATAATTACACGTAATAGTAAATTAAAGATGATCATTCAATGAGTAAAGCGAGAAAAACTAATAAGCAACTAATTAAAACGAATGTTAAAAGGCATATACAAATTACCTAGACCTTTTGTAGAAGAATACTGATACAATTTTATGGCCGGTATATAACAAAGTATTAAAAAAATAGAAAACAGTTTTATTAAATACTAGCAGTTTAGTCCGGCCTTGCCTGGGCCCTATGCACGTTTTATATCTTTCTATGCATACCTCTAAATAAAATAGTGTGCATATGTATAGTAATGTATTTCTATGTAATGCTTCCTTAACTACCAGAAAGAAAAGTTGCTAAAACGGCAGAAGATTTTTTTCGTTTGACTCTAATTCTAACTCCTTATCATTTATTGCTTTGGGTTCAAATATATTAAAATGGCTGACCCATATCAAAGGAGCCTACATCTAAAATTTCAAGTGGATAAACCCAAAAATGGGGGAAGTGTTTGTAGAATCTGCAAAGTCAACTCTTTCAACTTTTACCTCTT
>NC_136487.1:164650351-164672851 GCF_053919585.1 Euprymna scolopes | reverse complement strand
GACACCCATTGATTTAATTTATATGTATATTCTATCTGAAAAGTAATTCTTTCTAAGATCTTTTGCTGATCTTCTTAATTTCGAGTCTAGTAAGACAGTTAAGTGTAGTCGCAGGCTCCTTATGGATATGTTACCTGTGTAATTTTATTCTTAACTTTAATTTTGTTTACTTTTGTACTGATGTGAGTTTAACTATTATAGTTTTGATATGAAGGCTATTTTTCCACTATGGCAGTACTTTTAATAATTTACACAATTTGTTCCGAGCAATTGAGAATTATATGTTTTGTTATTATGTGTTTTATCAAATATGCCATTCGAAGTATAATATCTTGTATTAGTTGGATCAATCATGATTGGAAATAATTCTTTTCCTCAAAAAAGTTGACATGCCTGATCATCTTCATTAAAGCCTTGTCGAATTAATAAAGTAACTGATCGGGTTCTGCAGATATCTGGTTGGTGAGGCCGACGTAATCCGTATTGGATTATTCTTTTCTGTTAACCAGGAGTAAGGGTATCCTATATTCCACCCTTCTGAAGATTATCTCTATTTTTCTGGTCAAGTTTAGGGCGTATTTCTATTTAGCCGTAGTCGGAATATTTTGGGGTTGGTGTTGATTATATATTTTTTTAATCTTTTGTACAATTATCTCACGTTTAGAGCACGTTAAAAAGGGGGAGGCTAAAATTATGATAGGGTAATATAATATATATAATCCCGCTGTACAGCATCCTAGGAATTTTAGAGGGTTTATACAAGGGTGCTCATAATGAAGGTATAGGATGCCCTAAATTTAGTTTCCTTTTTTTTAATTTTTTTCTTATTTTTCATATACTCGAGACTTTCTGGTCTACGTGGTATGTTTGTTGTTACCGATATCATCCAGTGTCACCCCGGCGTGCGCTTATACATTCAAATCAGATTTTATTTTTTGTGTCGGTACCTATTGCTTCGTTGGTTATCTCATCGTGGTTCTTGTGCATTTTTAAACGTGATTATCTTAATTTTCGATGCGTTCTGCTATAAATAAATGTAACGGCTTACTATACATGATCTCATGAATATTTTTCAATAGCCATGATTGACTGGACTTTGTAAAAACAACAGCGGCCGATGATTTCTCTTGCTCGTTATATCTAGTTAACTGAAACATACTTTTCATTACATAGCGAGACATTCCTGTTAATGTAAAATGAAAGAAAAAGTGAATATAATATATATACACACACACGCATATATATATATATATATATATATATGTGTGTGTGTGTGTGTGTATATGTGTGTATGTGTATATATGTGTTTGTGGGGGTTTGCGCGCGCATATATGTGTTACATGATAAGGGCTGTCCCCTGTTCATGTAAGTATAAAAATAGAGAGAGTAGTTAAAATGAAAATAAGAGAAAGCAGAAATCGAACCCTGGACATAAGTTTTAAAGAACAATAGGTTTAAATGGAATGTCCAGTAAATTGCTAATTCGGATGAAATAAATAATAAATAAACTATTCAATTGTTAAAAGAATGTGGATAATAAAATATGAGTTAAATAAATTAGATATGTAGGTTAAATTCCTTTGTCGAAACAACACAAGGAAAATAGGTTATTGGGAAATCAATGTCGAAAACGTGCAAAGTCGCGCATGTTGAAACACGTGAATTTTGCTCACGTGGCCGGGATGCATGGATTTCTCAATATAGCGGGAGAGTCAGATAGAGTCAGAGACAGTCAGAGGAGACAGACAGGCGGACGTCTGAAGCGAGACGTCACTTCAGAAACTAAGATGTGAAACTTTGAGTTCTTAATGAGGAAATCCCGACCGGTCGTATTAAATAAATTCACCATGTGTTTTGGATAAAGCTCATCTTTGTGTTGTGATTTCTACAAAAAGGTAAATTGTATCGTTATTATATGTCTGTGTTATAAAATGTCATTACAACAACACCTCTCTCTCTAAGATACAACATCATATGTAATAAGACAAGAACTCTCACTAAGACACATATCATTACTAATAAGAACTCACGTAACATACGCGCACAAGTGGTATAGTCTAATAATAATAATAATAATAATAATAATAATAATAATAACTATATAACAACTCGCAATTTGGTGTTCGTGAACCTTTTGCATCAGCGATGCAGAAACCGAACCTGGGGTCGATACCACGAAAAGAAAAAAAATTACACGATCACAGAATTCGAAAAAGAAAAAGAAACACAACGTTTTAAAGGGGTCGAACATAATTTAAAAAAATAAATAAATAATACCACGGAAAAAGAAAAAAATCACACGATCACAGAATTCGAAAAAGAAAAAGAAACACAACGTTTTAAAAGGGTTCAACATAATTAAAAAAATAAATAAATAATACCACGGAAAAAGAAAAAAAAGTTACACGATCACAGAAATGCGAAGAAAAAAAAAAATTTGAACATACACGCACACAGAGAACAAAAGATACAAGAAATATTAAAAAGAAAAAGAAGAAAAGGCCGATATGCCGTAAAAAGAAATTCGTAGTAATGGAAAAAATAGTAAACAAGTCACCATGCGTAATTCATTGATAAATGAATTGGTCTGTTAAAAAAAACACACACACACACATACACGCGAAGGCAGAGATTGTGTCACCCATTATTATTGTTTTGATATGAAATCGTTTGGACGAATTGTTGAATTTAATCTGTCAATCAAAACAGGAATTTCAAAGGTCGCATGCACTCTCTATGAAACAGCGTGTAAATTGTTTTGAAATGCATTTTGTGTTCATAGTGAACTTTTCGGCTTTTGCGTGTTCATTTATTTTGTTTTTGAAAAAAAAGGGGCAATTGTTTTGGACAGACTGTTGAATTGTTGTTTCTTACAGATGATTTTTTTTTTGTTGTTAAAAAAAAAAAGTTATAACTGTTGCAAAATGTTTAAATGTATTAATGTATTTTTTTTTGAAAATGTTTTTATGATGTTGAACAAATATTGTAAATTGTCTTATGTATGTAATGTTATGATTTTCACAGCAAGAATTCAAAGGTATCCGTAAATATACATTAGATTAAAATGATCTAGTAGAAAATAAGTTAAGACGTATGGTTGGCTTACAGATTCAGTTAGAATTTTAGAAGGGGGACAAGAATTAAAATTACGTAAACGGGCATTTGGAGAGTTTTTAGATGTGATACGCCGTAAGAAAGATGTTTTGTTTTAGCATTTGGTTTTGTTGTTTTTTTTTAGAGATCCTAAAATTTTTTCTCCAAGAAAAGTGACTTGGTAGGGATTGATAAGCACAAGAAGTGCCCCTATACGAAAAATTTGGGAACCTGGTTAATTAAGTGCTTAAAATAAGCTAGTTGCACGTAACCACTCCAAGCAAAGTGGTAAGTCTTGGCTTAGTTAATAAACAGGCGTTGGAAAGAATACGAAAATTCTTAAGGGGACAAGTAAACCGATGAGAGGTAGTCCCGAGGCAATCACATATAGCTTAATGAAGTAAGAGACAAGCAAAAATATGCCGTAGATTACGTAAGAAAGATATAACCTTGTATTTTTTTTTAGAGACGCATGAATGTGGGATATATCTGCTGGATCTTGGAAGCCCTGGTGAGAGAAAAGAAAAATCACAAAAAACAAAACGGGCAATTAGATAGAATTTAGGCGCAATTACGGTGTTGGGCGCGAAACGTGTTAGTTAGTTAGGGGTGATATTTCTAAATCCTCGTCGAAGTTTCAAAAATCCAAGCAAGGAAATCCGAGTGAATCCGTATGAGAGAAAAAAAGGTATATCTTAAACTTCTGAAGCCAACCACAAAGATTTAAGTATATGAGCTTTGGTATGTCCCGTATGAGATAGTTATAGAATAAAAAAACAAAAAAACAAAGCCATACTTAATAAGACTAACCATGCGGAAAGAGAGATCAGAGCACTTTTGAGACGAAGGAAGTCGTCCATTTCGAGAAAGGTGAAAACCTCTAGTCTGCGGCATATGGGTGGCTGGAAAATAGCTGATGTGAATTATAGGAATACCCTACACCCAAAAAGTAAATGCCACAAAGATCAGAAAGGTTCTGATCTTATAAAAAAAAAAAATAATTGTGAAATCGGCCGTGAAGGGCTGACTAAAAGATATTTTTTTTTTGTGTTTTTTAGCCTGATCTTTCTAGCCGTGTGGTTGTGTAGATGTAAAAAAAAAAAAATGTACTAAAGTTAAAAATGCATACATTTTTTTTGTGAAATATGGAAGGGAGGGATGTTACATGATAAGGGCTGTCCCCTGTTCATGTAAGTATAAAAATAGAGAGATTAGTTAAAATGAAAATAAGAGAAAGCAGAAATCGAACCCTGGACATAAGTTTTAAAGAACAAAAGGTTTAAATGGAATGTCCAGTAAATTGTTAATTCGGATGAAATAAATAATAAATAAACTATTCAATTGTTAAAAGAATGTGGATAATAAAATATGAGTTAAATAAATTAGATATGTAGGTTAAATTCCTTTGTCGAAACAACACAAGGAAAATAGGTTATTGGGAAATCAATGTCGAAAACGTGCAAAGTCGCGCATGTTGAAACACGTGAATTTTGCTCACGTGGCCGGGATGCATGGATTTCTCAATATAGCGGGAAAGTCAGATAGAGTCAGAGACAGTCAGAGGAGACAGACAGGCGGACGTCTGAAGCGAGACGTCACTTCAGAAACTAAGATGTGAAACTTTGAGTTCTTAATGAGGAAATCCCGACCGGTCGTATTAAATAAATTCACCATGTGTTTTGGATAAAGCTTATCTTTGTGTTGTGATTTCTACAAAAAGGTAAATTGTATCGTTATTATATGTCTGTGTTATAAAATGTCATTACAACAACATCTCTCTCTAAGATACAACATCATATGTAATAAGACAAGAACTCTCACTAAGACACATATCATTACTAATAAGAACTCACGTAACATACGCGCACAAGTGGTATAGTCTAATAATAATAATAATAACTATATAACATATGTAAACTAGAGATAATGACATATAACATTCGTTTATTATAAGTTTACATACAGTAATTTAATGGTATTGCCAACCATTATGAACTATGTTAATATAGTTTTTAATGTAAGACATTTAATCACTAGTGTGTGTAACCTTATCTGCTTATATTAAGGTAGACGATCTTAGATTATAAACTATTTTTAACTGTTCTTTTTGATAGGCTAATAAGCAGATATATAGATAGCAGAGAATAAACTTATATCAGGTATATATATATATATATATATATATATATATATATATATATATATGAACTTTGCCTGAGACTTCCGATTAATAAAACCGGACGAGACATTTTAACACTATTTAATTCAGGTGGCATTATAACAATTATTCAGAGAGTAATCTTTGATTATCTGTTCAGATTTAATTATGAGTTGATTAGACGATTTTGGATGGAAGGTGTCGAATTAGCATGAGTACGTCTGAACATCGGAACTCTTGGATGAAAGTGATGTGAATAAAATTTACACAGTATACACACAAAAATTACTGCAATCATCCTGCAAACGGAATAATAATCACGGGCACATCGGCAACAAACAAGATCGTTACTGTTTTTATTTACTTTACATTATATAATATATACATATATATATATATATATATATATATATATATATATATATATATATAAAAGAGAAAAAAAAACTTATCCAGCACCACCTAGACAAACTTTTCAACAACATTATTTACACATTTTTGTATGTCGAAGCTGATGAGACTCAAAAGTTTTACAAGGTTCATAAACAAATGCACGTAAAACTACTTAAAGAAAACATCATCACCGGCAATAAAAAACAGATACAAATCTAGTTAAGAATATTAATTGAGAAAGCAAACGTGATGCTGACACACACAACATTAGCACCAAATTCGGAAAAAATCCTCCCCTCACCGCAAAAGGGCTTACATTCTTCTTGATGATCATAAAGCCAATTCTGAAACAAGACCTCGACGTAGACTTATAAAACGAACTAAGCATTAAATATAAAGAATAAGTAAAAGACTATTAGACATAATTAATTTAGAAATTGAAACCACATATTCAAATAATCAATCAGCACCAGCGACACCATTTAATTGTTCAATAATCTATAGATTAAAAAAAAGTTGATTCTTTCTAGTTCGATATGGAAAGCTACTATCCTTCCATATCAAAAGAAATTCTTCATGAATTCTTAGATTTCAAATCTCTATTTTCTCACCTACAACCATCCGAAGTAAACATTATCGGAAAATCTGGGAAAACAGTCTGCAGCTGCCAATACACATAATGGACTAGGAAGGACTAATCTGGATCATCTGACCTCTATATAGAGAACCTTTAGAATCGACTGAAGCAACTAAATCAGTTGTTTATTAAATCCTGTACAATCTCACAAAAACTATAAGTTACAAAAACATAGGACTATTGTAGTTGAACATTTAAATTACCCTACATATGAGATAATGTAAAGAAACTTAAATATTGAAATAAATCAAACAGACCTTAAACTTGATATTAAATCTAACGTGAAAAATATCAACATCCACGAAAAAATATTTATCTATCAAATAACTCATATTAACCATACACCAAATATAATACCTCCGCACTCTATATAAATCAATTATCAAACCACCCAAAACCTGTTATAAAACAAAACCCTAAATCTGTTGAAAAAAAACTTAGCACCAATTCTTTTAAAATTGAAATATTAAGCAAACATAAACATCCTCTGAAGGAAAGTGGATACTTATATACGATCCGTAATTACATTGACTCTAATTCCTCAATTATTTTTAAATAAGAAAAACATAACTAGAAAAGTAATTTGTTTTAAATCTCTCTCTAATATAATGGTCAAAACCAAACTGGGAACCATAATTTTGGCCAATAAATATCAATTATTACACAATACTCAACATCTTTAATAAAAACAGAATTAAACTTAGCGTGTTAAAGGAATAACAACCGGATGTTTTTTTTTGTACTGTGAGGTTGGCTTGGTGTAAGTATAGTAATTGGTATTTTAGGTGTATGTAGTTGATAGTGGAAGATTAACACAATAAGAATTATTAATTAAATGAGTGCACTTAGTATATGTGGCATACCCACATATACTTATAAATATACATATACTCATACACACATACATATCAATACAGACACAATAGGCATACCTATACATGTATATATATATATAAACAAATATATATGTATAAACCATATATATATATATATATACATATATATATATACACGCACACAGACACAATATAGATACGTAAATATATATATATATATATATATATATACGTATATATTTATATACACAAATATATTTATATAAACCATATATATATATATATATATATATATATATATATATATATACACCCACACACAACATACACACGCATACATATATACATACATGCAGGCAGACAAACAGACATACAAATATACACACATATATACATATATATCGAATATCGATTATCTATCGCCTTAATATATGTTTTGAGTATTTTAATGCATTTTCTAGTAATACCAAATCAATTAGTATTTTGCATCTTAAAAAGCTAACATATTTTAGCTTACTAAATAGTAGTTATTTACCCTTTTAGTTTCTTTATATACTTATGCATATATATATATATATATATATATATATATATATATATGCATATATATGCATATATATATATTCATATATCAACATATATACTGTTTTATACATTTTTATTTATTAATTTATGTATTCAGGTATTTTTTTACTGTTTATTATTATTCGTAATTAACGTTCTTTACTTATTTAATGTTTTTCTTTTGTTTACTTTATTTATTTGCTTTTATTTTTTTATGTTTTTATGCACAGAATATGGTGTATTCTTATCAAAATTATTTTCTAAGGTAGTTTCAAAGAATTTTAAATTTTACTTTTAGAGCACTTGTAATTTCGACAGTTTGATAATATTTTCTAAAATCTATAGTGCTTTTGTTCTTGTTGTTTGTTATAAAGGCACTGTATTATCTTTTTTTAAAACACCATCTTTCTTAATGCTTTGCATTTATTTGAAAGTATATTCTTCAAATATACTTCCACTCCCCTATTTTAAATAGAAAGTTTATTATGTAATAGATGTTAAATCCATAATAACATTAGCTCTGCATCACGCCAGTCATGGCAAAGTATGTTTTTCTCCTCTAAAGTTGAAAATAGTCTTGCGCCATTTTTTTATTTTTTTTATTTTCTTGCCTGATGAGATCAATTATGATCGAACTCTTTGCACATCGTAGGAAGATATGACTGTATGTATATGAAAAAAAAATATACTGAGCACTATAAACGATCAATTTGGAAATTATTTAAATCATTCTTTAACTTTTGAATATCTTTCAACCAGATATATATATATATATATATATATATATATATATATATATATATATATATATATATACATATGTGTGTGTGTGTGCATATACTAGCATTTCAGTACGGCGTTGCCCGGGTGTTTGGAAGTCTATGTTGAGAAAAATGCGGTAGTACGAAGGAAGGCTCGAAACCGTACCGCAAAGGAGGAATAGAACGGGGGCGGAAAAAACCCTGACGTATTGCTTTAACAACCACCGCCAAACCGGAAGTGACGTAGGTTTTAATTAAGGCAAGACAATCAAAAGGAGAGGATGACTTTCGAAAATATTGGGGGAAAAGCGACACCCCTGTAGAAAAGTGCCAAGTGGAAGGTGAAAATATGCATATATATATATATATCAATGTTTCGATTTTTGTCGTCTGAAAACTTCCAACATCAAAAACCTACTAGTCTTGTAAAAATCTGTCGCCTCTGTCAAAAGTTTTAGACAGACATGAAACATACATACATATATATATATATATATATATATATATATATATATATATATATATATATACATACATACATTTTTATATTAGTAACTCAAATGCTCGAGCGAATACGATTAAAAAGCTTACTCTATCTGGGAATACCCTTTATGTAAAATGTTTAGACCAGATATTTTCTGAATAATTTCGTAGAAACCGAAGTAGTCAATTTTTTTTTTAAATATGACGCCTATTATGTCCCCTTAATATTTATTGTTTTGGTCGTAAATCAAGTTATTAAGTTAGATCTATGTCCAAGTAACCTATATCTAAAATTTCAATTGTTTATACGGAAAATTGGCGGAGGAGTTTGATAGAGTTCTCAAATATTAAATCGTTAAACTTCGACCCCATTAACAGCCAAATTTCTGACCGAAACCTAAGTACAAAGATTGCCCCAAATCTCAATACCCTGTAAATCAAATTTCTAGTCTGTAGACTGAAAATTAACAGAAATATTCTGTAGGGAAATATACACAGACACACACACTGACAGGCAGACAGATAAACAGATACTTTCACTTATATATATATATATATATATATATATATATACATATATATATATACGCTTAAAAACCGTCAATATGTTTACGTATATATATATATATATATATATATATATATATATATATATATATATATATATATATATATATACAGTGATGATCATATTTATTAGCACGGTAAAATAAAAGTTAAATTTTGTCTAATACATAATATACTTTGTTATTTTCTTTAATTTAATCCTTTTTTTAGAATTTATTAGACAAAATGTAACTTTTATTTTACCGTGTCAATTAATATGATCATCACTGTATATATATATATATATATATATATATATATATATATATATATATATATATATATATATATATTTAGAAGAGCTGTGAATAAAATAAACTTCAAATATAATTGGTATAAATTAGTTTGACAGTTTTATAATTGGAAGAACTTAAACAGCAAGATACTAAGCGAGCGAGAAATACATTTTTGTTGTTTTGTGTCCGAGGCGCGCGCGTCATATAGACGGAGAAAGCGAGAGAGAGAGAGAGAATGGGAGATAGAGAGAAAGACCGAGAGAGTGAGAAAGAGAGTGTTCTGGAAGAATATATACAGCGAGAGAATCCAGTAAATGCCGTAGGTTTAAATAAGGTAAATATACATTAATTCCTAAAAAACAGTTAATATGTTTGAAAAAATATAATTTATTATTGAAACACAGGTACGAATCGAGCGAAGAAAGTAGGTACCATTGCGACGCAATGTTTTAATGGTACATTAGCGTTCATTTGGTAATTGAAACCCCGTGTTTGTCCAAGGTGTAGAATACTTCCCGCTGATGAGTGGGAGCGGTAGCAAGACTAATTATTTAGAGGGGAAAATAGGACGTCCTGGGTGGGTATTACTGTACACTCGATTTGAAAAAGTTGTCAAAAACAAATATATAACAAATAAATGTTGTCAAAGTCAAGGTAATTACTTTTCTACCTAACTGGATATGTTTTAGTGTTTTTATTTAATGTAACATGGTTATTCAGCTCGAAAAATATCCTGTGTTTATCGATGTATTGGACAATTTTGTATGAAGCCCAACTCTCCCTTTCACACGGTAAGGAGTTAAAAATTTAAAAAAAATATGCAAAATAATGTTATAAACCCACCGATTATATGTCAGCCTATGTCAGGGTAACATATATTAAGCGTGTTTTTAAAAGTTTGTTGTCTAGTTTTGTATTTATTTATAACTCCTTTCCCAAATTTACCGAGTCCGCACGCCATTTTAAATTTTCTAATACATCGGTAAACACTGTTTTGTTTTCGGGCTGAATAAACATTTTACATTAAATAAAAACACTAGAAAAATATCCAGTTCGGGAGAAAAGAAACGTATCTTGCTTTTGATAACATTTATGTGTTATATATTTTTGGACAACTTTTTTGAATCTATGTGTACAGTAATACAAACCCGATGCCCTTCCTCTAAACCTAGTTACGATTGTGACGATGTTGCTCATAGGATGAAACGTAGAGTCTTATTATAGCGAGTGAATGTGTCTAACACATCGTTCTTAAGTCACTTATGATAGTGGATGGCAGGTTATTAGTAAATTAAATAAGATAGTGGCGAGTAGACATAATAAATATGCACGTGTCATCTGTTGTTTCAAAACTTTCAGATATCCAAATATTATATAGGAGTTTTTCTCTTCACCAAATGGATTAGACTTTTATTAGCATTTATTGCCATTTAAAATATGAACAAATGCATCCATGTGAAATGAATTTGCTATAGCTACAGTACATCCGCGACCTGTGGAAGGATCACATTAGAATAGAGTTATTTTCATTTTTTTCTCGTTGAGCTATGTATTAAATAAGGTATGGTTTGTTTTATAACTTTTAATTAGGTTACTGTTTTTGCCTAGAAACTGATAGAAGTTAATCTTTTTCTTATTTGCCAACACAGAAAGAGAATACACATATCAATTCAAAAAAAAAACTATACCTACCCCCATTTTATATCCAATATTCATCATATCAATATTTTTCTCGATTTGTGTCAGAAATATTTTTCGCCTTAAACAAGTAATCTTGCTGACTTAATAAGACTAGAATAGATAAGATTTCATCCTACTAGCATCATTTGATTAATGTATAAAATAGATTTAGTTCTACAGCGAATGTTATGTAAAGGATTTCGTAAAAAAAAGCGTAAAAAGAAAAAATGTAAATGCAGAAGAAGGAACGAGAAAGATAGAAAGAGAGCTGATAAAGAGCAACGTATGATATTATGAATGTTTTTTATCCTGGTATTATGTGGTACAATGCAAAAATGTCTGCGTTTTCCGTCAATCATCAACATTTAACCCAACTAGATCATCATTTATTGCCAAATTTTTGTCTCATCATTGGCCTTTGCTTTGACAAATTCTGACGTTTTTTCAAGGAAAAACCACCGACGAAAGGTTTTATTATTGACCAATTGTTTATCGGCACAAAATTAAGTGTTGCCAGTTTTAAACCAATACATTCAATAAATAAATACACTCTGATTACAAAAGCTCTTTAAACTGCTGCCGTATATAAAACATATCCAAATTTGCATATCAGTACCAAATAGATAGAATTACTAAAATACGCAGTAATTTTTTAATTAAAAAGAGTTATAAGTTAAACTAAGTAATTTGAAAATTTGTAAGACTTTTAAAGCAAAAAGGTTTAAGAAACAAGTTAAATGTATGCAATTTTTAAAGTACAAAATTTGGCAACAAATAAACTACTACAGAATTTGACGCGCTATTTTTCCGAAGTTATCCGAGGGGGCCCGTTAATTAGCGAAATTAACCAGTAAAGGCTGGTCACAAAGTTAGCCAAACACTAATTTGCACACTTGTGCTATCTGACTATAGCCAATAAGCATCGAAGCAGGCGTACTTTTGGGAATAAATTGAATTTCTTAACGGTGTCTTTTTTATTATTATTTATTGACAATTTGCTTAGAAACAAATAACAGAAAATGACCACACACACCCAAAAATGTTTCTATAATTTTGTTCCAGTTTTTTTTTTTAATGCTGATTAACATATTTCGTCTGCTACAATTTTAATAACGTGATTACGGTGTAGCGAGGTGAAAAATAAGCAATTCATTAAAGTGCATCTTAAAAAAACACTTTATTAGTACTCATGCACTTATGTTACCGATATTTAGGGTGTTTTGTAACCATTCTGTATTTCCACATAATAATTCAATAAACAAAAGAATATTGTAAATATTTAATTTATTTGGAAATTCTATTTTAAAACTAGTACGGCAGAAGAAGATCATAAGCACGACATTATCTTACATAGTAAAATATTTTTTATATCGTAAACTACTTAAAATTATAATGGAAATGGTAGCATTAATAATTCTAACACGCAGTCAGTTGGTATAAAGAACAGGTAGTAGTAATATCTCCAGCAAACAATTATTAAATGTTATGTTAATATGAATAGTTGCCCGAGTGGAAACTGCTATTGATCAATTTTGTAAAAATATTTTTTTTAAATGGAAATTATATCAAACTATATAAAATAATATCTGAGATGAAGCAGAATAACGTAAGGAAAGGAATTTATTAAAAAGTGTGCGAGGAAATTAAAATTTGTGTTTTTATAGTTTGCTCAAAGATTGATTAAATGATAGTAGTAGTCACAAATAACTTTGCTTCGACTCCACATTTTCTTTCGTCTCGCAGTTATCTGTATATATATATATATATATATATATATATATATATATATATATATATATATATATATACTGTGTGTGCAAAATCAAGTCTTCAAGACGACAAGGTGCTGATGGCAACGAAAAGTGTATTTCATTTTATGTCACAATTATTTCAATGTCCAGTTCGACAGTTTCAAGCATTATATCGTTTGAGAATTTTCCAAAACCGGCATTTCTTCAGACTTTATGAATAATCACACTGTTGGCAATAGAGCATTATTTGAATAGAAAGAAATATATATATATATATATATATATATTTCTATTCAAAAAAGTAATGATAAATTATAGAATTATATTAGAATTATATCAATGAACTAATCCATACATATTTCGAACGGTTATTTCTGTATTTGCAGCATGTTTTCTGAAAACATTAAATTCTTTTTATATTTCAATCCAATATATGTCGTAATCATTAAATATAATTCGCTTTCAAACAACCTTTGCCTCACATATTCTATATTCTAAATAAATTCATATTACGTGGGTCTTTCTTTAGATAAAATATTTCCTTAATAAAAATTAAAAAAAAAAACAGACGCTTTTGCATTAAGGCAATGGTGAAGAAAGATGTACTTTGTCTTTTGTGAGTTCAACGCATGTTTATACTAACTTACATGACTCCATCTTAACACAAATATCTACTTACAACCCACACATATAACGTTGAGAAAAACATTACTGCGGTATTTTTTTACATATGATGCATTAATAAATACGTTTTTGTTATTTCCGTTACTTTCTATCCCATGTTTTAACAATGCGGTTTGTGCTAGCTAATCGGTTTAATTACAATTGTTTTAAAACAATAATGACGTCTTTCCAGCACGTTAAATACAAGCTAGAAAAAAATTCGCACTCGTTCATATTCAAACTAGGCCCTAAAACTGCTGAAAGAGCTTGCGATATCAACTAAGCGTTTAGCCAAAGAACCATTACTGAAATCACGGCGGAATGATGGACATTGAAGTCAACGCAGATGTGAATGTTACCCGAATGATGAGCAGACATGATGTGGTCAATTTTCTCAGATATGCTCTTAAAGATAGTAACTCCACTGTTGTGGGGTGATAGAGGACAAATATAAATGCGGTGGTTTAAGCAAGTGCAACTCGGAAGCACATATAAGGTAAATTAGGGTTTTCTCTGAAGATATTCCTACCAGACGGAAAGCCGTCTTTCCGTGCCTTTTGTCTTACTAGGGGACATTAATTATAACGAGTCGCAGATTACTGGAGCATAAGTGTTGGCATAAGTCAGATAAGGAAAAAACTGTGATATTAACTAATTGTTAAAAATGGGTAGAAATATATTATAAAGGAGGCCAGCTAAATAAAACTTTTTACTTTAAAATGATGGTGTTAGATTCATTCTGAAAGTTGTCCAGCTGTACTATTTTCAAATACAGTATATCTCAGAATCTACATTGATGTTAGTGGTTTTAGCTAGAGGAATGTTTTCCTAGGAATCTTTCAAGTAGGCGCGTCGCATCCACGCTCGCTCGAGCATCTACTATGGAAATAATAAGAACTTGACTATATACACATGCAGAGATTATACAAACACGGCAATCGCAATATTTGAATAGAAAAGCCCGTACAAAAGAAAACCTTATTTTTTAACGTCGATGCGGCAGTTCTACCAATAAAATGAGCGACCTATTTTGTTTCAACAGGAAATGGATTTTTATATGCGAAATGCATGCGTTCAGTCACCAAACAATGAAATGTGCAACACTTTATTCATTAAAGCGAAGTAAATATACAAAAGATTACTTTCCGAACAGCTTTCGTATATACGGATTTGTGTACAGGTTTTATTTAATTTGTTCTTTGCACCATACACACTTCTTAATCAACACATATACTTATTAGACTACAAGTTCCGCATTGTTTTCTAAAGGTTTTAGTAAGTGTAAATAATTGTTTAAAGTTAATATTTTCATTCATTGTTTCTGTGCATGTTAATCTTACAAATATTATGTGAGGTTTGTTATATCTTTAAAGATTTCTTTTCATGTTAATTTCTTTTTGAAATTCTGATAATCATTCTGTATTTAAGCTGCGATCGACCATCAATTATTCCTGATTAGTATCGCTCGTGGACTTTCCTCTAGAATTTGAAATAAACCTCTCTAAAATTTCAGTATTCTCACGCGTTTAAGTTTCATGCCTTTTAAGCGCTTACTCGCCTTGGTAATTACATCATTACACTTTAAACCATTATTGTAAACTGCAGGTCAAGATTTATGAGTCTATTCTTTTATTATTATTATTATTATTATTATTATTATTATTATTAGCTCACAAGGTGCTTTCACACATATCTTCAGAGATTTTCACTGCAAAACTTCGGTGCTGTTCACTGGAAGATGGGTGACAACAAGTCTCCCCACGTTTAAGACTCTCCACCTCATTCGATTACATTTGCAAATAAATTTGGGTAAATTTTCAGATCCGGTCCACCTCCACAATTTTCTTTTAAATGACAACTTTCATATATTTTCGACTATGCTGAATAAGAAAATCACATTGAAATTTTGCAGAAATAAGTAGTTATCAAGATATTAAAAGTATATTAGTTATTGTATTCTTTGGCGGCCATCTTTTTACGCGCGTGCAGTGTCACTCATAGATGAGTAGATTTGTTTATAGCGCGCACGCGCGTAAATAAGATGGCCGCCAAAGAATACAATGCATAACACAACTTTTTTTATATCTTAATAAGTACTTATTTCTGAAAAATCTCCATGCGATTTTCGTATTTAGCATAGTCGAAAATGTATGAAGGTTGTCATTTAAAAGAAAATTGTGGAGGTGAACCTAATCTGAAAAAATACCTTAATTTGAATTATCGCAACAGCTGCTTGTCATTGATTTCTCGTTGGCAGAGGCTATCAGTCTTTGCTGGGATGTGAGTGGCAATACGCCTTCCTAAGGCCCCAGTTCTCTTCAAACTTATTTCACTGAGGTCTGGTCAGTCCATCGGTCTTTCCTTCCTTCTTGACTCTGTTTAGTTATTTAGTCCTGGTCTTTTTTTCGGGGGGGGGGGGCGGTGATGTGGCAATTGGGGTGGGGTTGCGTTAGAGAACTTATAGATATGCGGTTTCAGTGTTTGTTGCTTCCATGTAGTGTTTCATGTTTTGCCTTTACAGTATTTAGCCTGCACTTATTTCTCCTGTGTGTCCGTTTCCACATTCAAGGGTGTTTCTTAATATTTCAGCTGTTTTCATACTTGTTGTCCGTTGTATTGTTCCAGCCATTCTTTTGATTCTAATTTCTCCTATACTTTTTTCAAGTTTTTTTCGGGATTGTTCCTAGTGCTCCTAATATTATAGGTATTATTTTGATTTTATTCATCTTCGATATCCATTCCAGCTCACTTACTAGGTCTGTGTATTTGCTCCATTTCTCTTTTTCTTTGATATTCACCCTGTGGTCAGCTGGGACAACAACATCTACGATTTGAGAGGATTTTTCTTTCTTGTATATCATTATGGCATCCGTCTTCTTGCTTTGATGGGGTTATGAACTTATTGTATGTCCATACCAATAAGACTTTATGATTTTCGTTTTCAAGTACTGTTGACGGCTAATGTTTTTACCACTTGTCTGTGCGTTCGAGCTACAGTTGTTTGCATAATTCCCAGTTTAATACCCTTCCCACTTGTCATGTCTGTTCTTGTATTCATTTTGGGTCAGTTTGCTGCATTCCCTTATTATATTGTTTATCGTCTCTCTGTCCACAGAGTCTGCATTTGCTGTTTTCTTCTTTTTTGTCGCTCTTTGCTTAGATGGGGTTGGTCCTGAGCAAGTTGTTTTGTACTGCAGTTATTAGGGATTAAGTTTATCGGCTTACGTGTCCTTTTTGCATCAATATCACGGGTTTTCTTTATTTTCATCTTTTGTCATCCTTATGAATTGTCTTTTCTTGCCTCATCCTTTGTCTCTCCTTTTTCTATTTTGTTGATTTTTGACGTGTCTCTCGCTGTTATGATTATTCTTTCAGTGTTTTGTATTAAGTATTTTTCTAGTTCTTTTTTTTTTCTATAATTTACACAGTTTTCTTAATTAACCAGTCCTCTTCTGCCGGTTTTACTTTTTTACGTAGAGTCAGTTGTGCATACATGAGTTTCCTTGTCTTTTGGCCCCCCTATGAACGGTCAAGCGTCTCTTACTAGTGATATTTCTGCTTTTGTTAGGATTCTGCTACATAATTTTGTTTCGAGAAATTTCCTTGTTCTTCTGAGATATTACTTTCCAATTATCCTTTTCATTTCTGTTGCTTTGCTGGTGTCTGCTTCCCGTACCCCTGTGTATTTATAGGTGTCTTGTTCCTCTAGTTATCTAATCTCCGTTTAGTTAGGTAGTGTTATGCCTTCAATCATCTCTACTTTTCCCTTTCTCATAACGAGTACTGCGAATTTTTCCTTACCAAACTCCATTTGGATATCATGGCTGAAGTTCCTGGTGGTATTTATTAATGTGTCTAGTTCATTTTTCTCCTGGCGAAGAGTTTCAGATCGCCCATGTACATCAAGTGGTTCATTTTTGTCCTCTGTGTTAGAGAACTTGTACCGGCTTGACACTTTCTCAGTAAATTCTTCAGGGGCATCCTTGCTTTGATGAATTGTATTATTATTATTATTATTATTATTATTATTATTATTATTATTATTATTATTATTTTAATGATTATCTAACGAGAAATTCTCACGCAAATAATCATCAGAGTTAGTTCACTAACAACGTCTGTGGAATTTTCTAGATTATTTCTGACAATATCTCCAGAGCGCACACTTCCCATGCAGTACTGCCTCTCATTTTAGTCCTTTCCAGCTATTTAACAACATTCACATATGTATCTTATCGTTTCGTATCTTTGTAAACATGATCTATACGTGTAATTTTTTTCTGTGTTTTATCTTATTTTACTTTAATGTGGTTTGTTCAAATAATATGATTGTGTGCAGTTTTATTAAAGCAGATGTTTCTATGGTTACGAGCTATCGGTATCATTACATACAGGCACACACACGCGCGCGCACACACACACATATATATATATATATATATATATAAATATATATATATATATATATATATATATATATATACATATATATATATGGAGAGAGAGAGAGGGAGAGGGGATATTGAGATATTTTCTCGTTTCAAAATGGATATTAAGAGCTTTTTTTTTTCTATGAATAAATTATTAAAACGAACTTCCTTATAAAAAGTCAGGAGTATGGGGGATTGCAAGTAAAATAAATCAAAAACAAACATTAATTACTTATTTGTTTCTAGAGTTTCTTATTTAGTTAATGATTTTGGTTCCGTATTTCGCTGAAATTTATCCATGGATAATTCTACATTCTGCGTGATTGCTAGAATTAAAAAATAAAAGGCGTTAAAGCACACGGAAATATTATCACCAAATGTGCGGATATTTCATAAAAACTGTTCGTCTTTTTAATTTCTTGGTCTACATAGTTTAAATTTTAAAGATAATGCATGTTAACATGTGTCAGACTTACGATTATCTGACATTTTTCAGGTGACATTGCTGCTCATGGTTAAAACTTGAAAACAAATTACTCCACTTTTACAGGGTAAGTCTTAGTAAAACGTGCCTTTTACGGTTAATTTTGCGCATGCGAAAAATAGAACATGCATGTCTTTAATATGTGGTTTTACACGTCTTATATATCCGTATGTAAATCTGATTGTAGCGAGGTTGGATGAAAGATTAACTACTCTACATAGAGACCTAAATATTTTGGTTTCGATTTTAGTGGATAGGATCAAAAGCCGTACATGTTTTATAAATTTTAAAATCTAAATTATATATTGGATGATACTCGATACAGTATTATAATAATTAGTAATATATATGTATCAAATAAAGCATAATATGTATGTCTATTTTGGATAATCAACGTCACGTGGCTTGTTAGTATATATATTTATATATATATATATATATATATATATATATATATATATATTATAAAAAAGTGAACCATATCGTAAATTCAATCAACTAAAAAATGGAAACCGGGGTGAGGAAAAGAAAAAAAAAATATATATATATAATGGGGCAAGTTATATGTACAATTAAATAAAATAAATAAGTCGATTAAAAAAGATCGTTAAAATATACCCAAAGCGCTTTTCGTTCAGACAAACATTTTCAAGGGTCATAAGTCTGAAAATTATTATTTTTTTAGAATATTTGGTAGTGATATGGAATACGAGCGGAGAGGTTAAGAAAAAAAAAAAAAAAAAAAAAAAAAAAAAAAAAAAAAACCTGACTACCCAAATAATTCTAACTGAAGCCGGAGGTTTCTCTGCTTGCACAAAGTAGGGGGGTTAGCAATGATGGTAAGTGCTTCGAGGACAGACAGATGGAACTTTGTGCGTCCTCGGTGCAAAACAGAAAAACACTCCGGAGAGAAAACAAGACCGCATTCCTTTTTATCGACCAAATGTTGGCCGATGGACGATTCTATCAGTTGGGATTTTCTGGTAGTAGCTTGATGATCCCTGATGAAACGGGGGACATGTTGGGCGATTCTAACCTGAAGACGCTGGGTCGTCTTGCCTATATAGACGGCACCACACCGACATTGAAATTTATAAATAATATTACTAGTTTGGGAGATAGGCAAGACATCCTTACGAAATGAGGGAAAGGCGGTTTTTGTGGAAAAGGCAATACGGAGCGATAGAGCACCAAAATTAGAAGACACCAGAGAGGAAATCTTATCGCAAATAAGTTGGCCTTCAAGTCCAATCCAGGGTAACCTAAGGTATACCGGAAATCTACATGGACCGTATTTTGGTAGCTCAGAAAAGGATTTAATTTTTTTATTAATAACTAAGTTAACTAATGGAGGTGGATATCCATTAGTAATAAAAATCCTTTTAATGTTATCAATTTCCACATCAATAAAAGGTGGGGAACAAATAGCAAGTGCCCGATGGGTTAAGTTTCTAATAAGATTTAGTTTCCTGGTTGTGGGTGCAAAAGAATCCCAACTAAGATAAAGACCAGTAAAAGTGGGTTTTCTATAAATAGATGTCATAAAGGAAAGCCCACGTTTAGAAACTAACACATCAAGGAAAGGAAGGGAGTTATCTTTTTCCACCTCCATCGTAAATTTGAGAGAAGGGTGTAAATTATTTAATAAGTGGAAAAAGGACATAGCTTCATCATGCGTTGCGAAACAAGAAAAAGTGTCGTCAACATAACGCATGTAAAATGCTGGTCTAGGGCACTTGTCAAACAACGTCTGTTCTAAAAAACCCACAAAAATATTGGCCAAAGTTGGGCCAAGGGGTGATCCCATCGATATACCGTCGAACTGGCGATATATCACATCGTTGAAACTAAAGGAAACTGACTTAGTAGCAAGTTCCAAAAGTTCAACGAACACCGCCTCAGGAAAAGAGGGGAGGGGGCCAGGGCCTCTATAAAGAAAATCAGCACATATATCAATGACCTCGTCAAGAGGAACATTGGTAAACAAATTGCTAATATCAAAGGAGACCAAATAACAGTTGTTAGTGGTAAGAGGAAGCTCCTTGATAGTCGATGCGAAATGAAAAGAATCAGGTGTGCAATGTGTTGAATAAAAAGAACAGACTGGTTCAAGAATTAAAACCAGCCATTTAGCCAGATTGTGTTGGGCCGAACCTACCATCGACAAAATTGGTCTCAATGGAGTATCAATTTTGTGTACCTTAGGCAATCCGTAAATCCTGGGGCGTTGAGAGCCCACCGGTCGGATATTATTATAAACTTCCTTAGATAAATATTTAAGTTTATGCCATCGAAGTAGTTTATTTTGAAGCTTGGTTTCAATTGAAGGAGTGTCATCAGAGTCCAGGGAACCTAAACAGATAAATTTGCTATCATTGTTAAGAATAGAAAGCATTTTTGCAATGTAGTCTTGACGGTCAAGGATAACTACACCGTTGCCTTTATCTGGGCGAGAAATGTAAATCTCATTATTGCATTTTAATTGCTTAGCCGCAATGAAATGATTACTTTGCCAAATAAAATGGCGAGAAGAAATATTGCATTGACTGAATTTATTGGCTAATTCAGTCAAGCGAGATTTAACAATATTTAAGTTGTCACCCGAACCATTATTTTTTATTTGTGAAAATAAAATCTCAAATTCACTAAGAGTTTGAGTTACGTCAATCTGGCGAGGAGGGACACAAAATTCAAGTCCCCTAGACAACACAAACGTATCGACTTCTGACAATTTAAATTTAGAGAAATTAAATATATGCTGATCCGAGAATGAAGGTTCGCCAAATTTATTTTTAATCAAAAGGTTTAAGAAATTAGTAAATTTTTGATTATTTGTATGACGACACTTAACATCCTTGGCTGAAAGTAACTTAGAAAATCGAAGTTTATCAAATGGAGACAACGTTTTCCAAGCGAGAGTCCAAACCGAGTAATGTTTACTCTGTAAACTAAGAAGCACATCAGAATAAAATGTTATTTCGTCTTTTAAAAAGGCCACCGTAAGGTTCCAAGAATTCCTACATTTAATCTTGGAAATGCGTCTGCAGATATAGCCCGGTGCAACATGATTAGATAGACATCCACGAAGGAACTTAATTTTACATTTGATGGAGGTGATCTTGTTTCTCAGGTGAATTATATTATTTAACGAATGAATGAAGTTTTTGCCATAATGGTTCAATAAATGGGATATAACTTTATTCGATTGGCAAAATTTTAGAATAATTATAAAAAAGTGAACCATATCGTAAATTCAATCAACTAAAAAATGGAAACCAGGGTGAGGAAAAGAAAAAAAATATATATATATATAATGGGGCAAGTTATATGTACAATTAAATAAAATAAATAAGTCGATTAAAAAAGATCGTTAAAATATACCCAAAGCGCTTTTCGTTCAGACAAACATTTTCAAGGGTCATAAGTCTGAAAATTATTATTTTTTTAGAATATTTGGTAGTGATATGGAATACGAGCGGAGAGGTTAAGAAAAAAAAAAAAAAAAAAAAAAAAAAAAAAAAACCTGACTACCCAAATAATTCTAACTGAAGCCGGAGGTTTCTCTGCTTGCACAAAGTAGGGGGGTTAGCAATGATGGTAAGTGCTTCGAGGACAGACAGATGGAACTTTGTGCGTCCTCGGTGCAAAACAGAAAAACACTCCGGAGAGAAAACAAGACCGCATTCCTTTTTATCGACCAAATGTTGGCCGATGGACGATTCTAT
>NC_136487.1:164617851-164645351 GCF_053919585.1 Euprymna scolopes | reverse complement strand
GAGAATGTGAACCGTTGACTTCGCCCGCAAGGAATGAGAGACATGAGAGATGTCCACAGTTTTCAACCAATGACGATACATCTTCTATGTTATCCAAATTTACAAATAAAACGTATATTACGATGCTAGATATGGTTAAAATGATAGTAACAAGGCAACTACAACTGCCTCCAAAATTCTTACTCATGTCTTATAAGTAAAAATAAACACGGTCATTTTGATCAGTAATCTTTTACTATCAGGGCTTTGGAAATTCAACAGCGGTATCAGTCAAACATTGCTGTTGTGAATAAATGCCCCAGGATATTATTGCCCTTTTCTAAAAACTGTAAAAGTATTTATATAATTATCTAGTTAATGTATAGTCAGAATAGATCTGGTTATTACGTTTTATCTCCAATAACCTTATAGGAGGCTGTTACATATTTCTATGTATGGATGACCGACAAGTTCAGAAAACTCATGATATCATTATACTATATTTAGACAAAATATATACTGCCCTTTAGTTCTATTCAGAAGAAGAAAAAGGTATATTTTACTTTCACTACCTTAAAACCAACATCATTTATTTATTTATTTTTACATTGTCTCTTCGCTGAGCGGGAGATTCTTTTAAACAAAAAAGGACAGGATGTGATAACTAAGGTAATGACAACATGATATTCTTTTCATTATTTTGGCTAGCGATTACATATTAGTTAATATCTTTTATGTCTTTAGAAAGAGTGATGTAGTTCTCGAATGATAAACTGTGTCAGTGTCGAATACAAAAAATATTGAAAGTATCTCTTGTCTTGTCACATCCCTAGTAATAACATATTAGGAACACTTAATTAGCTTCTGTATATACTAATTTCATGTTCGTAATATAGTTCATTTCCTATAATTTATTTTTCTTTTAATAAATGGACACAGTTTTAATATATAGATTGATTTTCTTCCCCAAATACAACGCGTGTGTTACTATGTATAAAAATAAATATTTGAAAGCTGTCAATGTTTTATCAATATAAAACAATTGATATGCCCCTATTATTAATTGTTATAGCTGAACCATATTTGTCTAAAATATCGTAATTAGTGTAAAAACTGTAAGTAATAAAAGAAACATTTTATTCTGCGTTTTATGTAATAACTAGCGTGTTGACATGGTGGGGAAAGAAACCACGAAAGGTAAAACAGAGATGATTAAAATAGGTTGTAGTAAAAGGGGAGGGGCCAGAGAATATAATATAATATATATATATATATATATATATATATATATATATATATATATATATAAATATCTATATATGTATACAAATGCATACATATACATATACTAATATATATCTACATATTATATACACACATATATATATACATATAAACATATAGATACATATATATACAAATATGTATACATATAAATATACATATATACATATATATGTATCTATATATATATATATATATATATGTGTGTGTGTGTGCGGGTGTGTGTGTGAACTAAAGTACTTTAAACAAACTTGTAGTAGCGAGGGGGCAGTTTGGGTGGAGAGAGATGTAAAAAAGCGTAAGTTGTGAATATATATATATATATATAAAGATATATATACACGCATATATACAAATATATATCTACATATGTATATACATGTATATATATAAATACACACATATATATAAAAATTAATGCATACATATATATACATATATATACATATATATGCACATATATATATATACATATACCTATAAATATATATATCCACGTATATATATATAATAAAAAATATGTATACACGTATATATATAATAAAATTAATATATATACACGTATATATACACACGTATATACACGTATATATATATAACTGCATTTATATACAAATGCAAATGCATACATATATATATATATATACTATATATCTACATATATATTTACACACATATATATACACATATATACATATAAATACATATATACACATATGTACACATATATATATACATATATATATATACATGCAAATATATATGCATGTATATACACATATAAATATGTACACATATGTATACACACAGGTATATATGTATACATATATATACACATACATAATCACACACATATATATATATAAATATATATATATATATATATATATATATATATATATATATATATACATATTGACGAACTAAGGTATTTTTAAAAATATGGTGTAGCAAGGGGTGATAAAAACAACAGTAACCTGTTTGGGTTGAGAGAGGAATAAAAAGACCGTAGTTGTAAATATATATATATATATATATATATATATATATATATATATATATATATACACACAAATGCATACATATATAGAGAGATATATATCGACATATATACACGTATATACGCTTATATATATGTATATATATGCATATATATATATATATAATGCAAACATCTTGTTTGGTATGAATGTAAGAAAAGCATATGCCTGTAGCTTAGATGTACTTTTCGTCACGCTCTACTATATCATTTTAGTCTCTCGACTGATGTGATTCCAGGATTAGAATTCATCTTGTCCGCTTGAGTATCTAGATTTGAATTGTAACTTGTATTATACTTTATTTGGGAACGTGTACTACTTAATGCAATAGCCAATGTATTTATCAATAATAAATAGACCATATTTGCCCTGCGTATACTTTAGAGAGAGAAAATATATATTCCAGATAATGTTTAGTAGGCATTTAAGTTCTTTCAAATGTTTAAGTATAGCATTTTATATGGTAAGATATGTGTACACGGACTTTAATCAAAATATGGACCCACTGTTTATGGAAACAACTACAATGGCAAACAAATGTTATGAAGTTTCAGAAATTGGTGAGGAAAAAATAAAATCAATGTTTTTAAAACTATATACTAGAAAATTTTATAATAGAAAGGAAAAAAATTGATGCATGAGGCAATGCACAATCTGGTAAATTTTGTAATGTGTATAAATCCCTGGAATAACAAGAAATCCCTAAATGGAAAACACGTATTTATTTCTGGAAAGATTGGAAGCAAATATTCAATAGCAAGTCAGAAAATGTTAAATAATAACAGCGGTATGGAGGAAAACATGCCCTCTGAAAATTATTTTCGATGTAAGTTGTGACGGTAGCGGTTGTGTTATTTATATTTTGCGGCAATAGATATCGACAGATTATAGTTACTTAGTTTTCCTGTATGCTTGAAAAGTTCCGACGAACTATGCAGGTCGAAAAAATAGAAACTATCGAAAGCAATGAAAACCTGTTCCTATAATACAAACACAAATCAACCTAAGGTGTGAGCCCGTAAAATTTTATCGCTTTTCTATAAATAGCTAAACTCTATGCATATTTTTACTATTGGAATCTTTTCAGAGATGAGTATTTTGTACATTTACCTGCCCTTCGTGAGATATCCGAAAAATGCTAGAGAATTGGCTGGTTGTAAAGTCGTGAAACAACAATTACGAAGATGAATATAAGTCCGCAAATTGATTATTGTATAAATTACTTATCTTAAATAAATGAATTGTATGACCACATCTACTGATTATCTTAAATGTATGACCACATCTACTGATTCGTTGCTTTGAAAAGGTCCTGTTGATGAGTTAGTCAAAACGTTGTGAAAAAAAGAAACATTATGAAGATGCGAGTGACAGTCCGCAAAAAGAATGTATGCATAAATTATGAAAGCTTTTAGGATTCCAGAAATAAGAAAAATGAAATAAAAATTATAAAAACAATTGTTGTTCGAAAGTTAAAACTATTGTTCTAAAAAAGGTAAGTCTAATTTATTAAAGTATTTGGCCATTTTTCTTACAATTATAATTATAATTTATGTAAGAAAAACACAATGTTGTTACATTTTACATGTTTTCTTATTAATGTTATAAACCTTGTTTTTTTATGAAATGAATAGTTTTAATATCCTTTATCCTACGATACTTAGTAAAAGAGATTTACCAGACTAAAGAGAATTGGTTATGATAGAGAATAATAAAAACCTATTTCTTCAAATTGTTAAGTTCATGTTTACTTGGAATAATGTGACCAGGATTTACATAGTCTTATCCTATGAGTGTGTTTATTCAGATACAAAAGATTTAGTTTTACATGGTATTGTGTGTGAAAGCGTTTAACCTCTTTATGACGCGATCGCTTTACACACAGCATGAATTTACTTGATGTAAAATAGTTTAAAATGTGACTTTTAGATAAAAACAAACAAACTAGATAATGATATATGATATGACACTGTTGCTGGCCAGAAATATCGATTTATCTACTTTCTCCAAAACATCCTATTGAATGTGACGATAAAACGACAAACTAATGAAACCGAAAGTGAAGAAGGTTTCGACTAAAACTTAATTTCTACATGCATCTATCCATCATTGAGTGAATATTTTGACATGAATTGAACATTATATGAAGGACAGAAAAACTAAAAGTCGCTTAGAGAATTGATCGAAACCACCATATCAGAGGCGTTATCTATTTGAATTTATGTAAACCATTATATATTGGTAATTTAATAATTGAGAGGATCACCAATGCTGCCCTGAAGACAGATATTACTCACTACCTCGCTAGAACCTTAACTAAAAGTATCCTATATCTCTACAAGGTCACCATTCGCCCATGTATGGAGTACAGTTGCAACATTTGGGTCGGTACATCTACTACTCGTCTCTCGCTCCTTGACAGGGTTCAAAAGAGAGTCGTCAGCCTGATAGGTCCTGAACTGTCATTAAATGTTCAACCTCTGTCCCATCGAAGAAATGTTGCATTCCCTAGCTTGTTCTATAAGATTTTTTTTTATCGTGAATGCTCCGAGGGACTACAGCCTCGTGTACCCCTTAGACGTAAATTCCACTACAAACCAGACTAGCAGCAAAACCCAACACTGTCAAAGTAGAAATCCCAAGATGTGTGAACGCTTTCTACTCTTATAGTTTCTTCCCTATAACTACTAGACTTTGGAACACCCTTCTGGGTTCTTGCTGTCTTAACTGTACTGATATGCAGAATTTCAAGTGTAAAATGGACAGACATCTCGCTGCTTAACTCCATACATACTATCCCTGCTTCTTATGTCCCCTGATAGTAGCCTCTTACACTAAAATGACACTGAGCCTTGTTTGGGGTGAAAATATAATTTAAAAAAAGGCTAATGCTATTGTTTGATAACAGACAACAAATTTTATTTTATAATTGCTGAAAGGAAAATTTAAAAAAAAAACGAATAGTAACACCTGAGACAAAGGAAACCTTTGTCAGTAGATTTTATTTAATAGCACAACCGATTCGTACACAAACTGTTCAAAGTAAAATATTTACGTGGGATATTCGATCAGTAAGCTTAATAGAGTTTATGAGTATATACAGTAAAGATATGACACGATTCTCAAATTACTCAGCGATCAAAACATAATACATAAATTGTGATGGAAACATTACCCTCTAGCGCGTAATTGTAGCTTGCAATAAAGAAAATCTTGATAACAAATATCTAGTGGCATAGGATTAAGCTGACATAAACGCTCCAACAGACCAATAAACGAAAAAATTCAATTCCTAAAAATCATTCGTTCTTAAAAAGTAGTTTTCCGTCTACTGAAGGAAAACACATTCAAATAGCATTTATGCAAACTATTTATGATTTAAAAGTACAAAAATAGAATAAATAATTGCCACTTTCGACATTGCCATAGAATTTAATTTTTCATGGTGAACATATAAACGATGAAAAATATGTAAAGAATTGCGAAGAAAATAGTTGATTTTCTTTCTGTTCCTCCAGGGATTTTCGGAGCTAAGAAGACTTCTATAACATCGAAGAAATAAAATATATTAATAATTCTCGTTACAAAATCCAAGAGGTTAACGCAAAACAAATATAAAATTTTCAGATGAATTCAAGAGGAAAATCATTAATACAGAATAAATCAAATTTGCCAGATTCGAATAAGAAGAATATTCTGCGACGAATTGAATGAGCAGCGATGCATAAATTGCTATACATTAACGTGTTTTCACATAAAATACACGTAAGTATGCTTGTACACCGAGCAAGGATATTAATATTCATCAATGAAGGCAATTTGGACAAGTATATTCAGAGCAATACATATATATATATATGTATATATATAAATATATATATATATGTACAATTATATATATATATATTCATGTATATATACTCATACATACATATATATATATATGTTTATATATATATATATAAAAGCGTATTTTATAACCGACCAGCATATATATATATATATATATATATATATATATATATATATATATATATATATATATATATATAATTATATATTTAAATATAGGAGATAATGGCAAAGGTGTCGCCCTAAAAACTCAAGATGCAGATTTATTTTTAAAAAGTTTATTGAAAATATCAATCCAGGCATTCGTATTATATTGTAGAGCTTACATCTCTTCAATGTAGCCGCCTTCAATTATTGCATTGATACGGGTCCGGAACTCGAAGCATGTCTTTTTCAAAAGCGCCGGCGGATGATCAGCAAATATACATCGGATACGGCGGTCCCAAGATGCTTGGTGCAGTGAAAGGTCTTGTTCATGATGTTTTGACGTATAATCAAACGAAATCCACCAGTGTGTTTATATTGGGAGTCACTGAGAGTAGGCTACAATGTTGTAACACTATTTTTGATATTTAGCTGGCGTTCTTTAGACGTGGACCGGTACTGACGTCCGTTGCCAATTTAGGGTCTAGCAGCGGCTATGTGATTATACGAGGGATCCGCACACTCTTCAACATACAGAGGTACACTTTGGTGAGTACTTTCAAACTGACTTCAAAGATTTTATGTTGTAAAATGTGACCCTAATTTGAAACAACATCAAATACCATAAAGATTAAAAATCTGAAATCAGATAAATACAAAACTACTAGAGGTAATTATAATTATGCTACTACTACTACTACTACTACTACTACTACTACTACTACTACTACTACTACTACTACTGCTGCTAATAATAATAATGATAATAATTATACATTTATGTCTACTTATAACAATACAAATAATATTAAATCCTATAATATTTAAATAAATAAATGTTAATAAAATGAAACACATCTGGAGAAACTAAAATAAAAACGCTTAAAATGGAATTTAAAAAATCTTAAATGTTTTAGAAGCAGATCTTATTACGTCAAAAATGACCGTGAAATCAAGGTAATGCGACGCTGAAGACACTTTAAATAACATGATCTAACAGTAACTATATAAAAGCTACGGATAACTAGGCAGCGTTTCCTGTTGGATATTTGAACGGTTCATATGCTGAAAAAATATTGCAAATATCGAAAAGTAATAAACTCTATTGGCTTGAGAATTGACTACTATAAACAATGCACTAAACCGTAGGATGATACTGATTGTATGAAGTAGTAGAATATATGACTTGTAAGAAAAATAGACTGTGGTGTATACAAAAAAGAATTAGAATGATTAATAAATATAAAAGGTGATGTTGATTTTCACCCTAATTCGAAATAGGGGTACTTTAAATTATCCCATTTATTAAGTTTAATTATCATACAAAGCACCCATTAGCAACTTATTCCATATTGCATTAATTGCATTTTGTTGTTATATTTTCATTTGATTTACTTCCCAGCATGTAACTAATCCATGGACACTAAGAGAGACTGAATATTATAATTTTTCTAGCCATCCATTAATGCTTTGTTCAGTAAAATGTGTTGGACTCGATCGAAAACGTCTTTACAAAAGACACAATGATCGTTGTACAATGTGAGGCACATTATTTAAAATTCGGCAAATTAGAAGCCAAGAATTAAAAACATACCGGATGCTAAAGCTATTTTTTTTAATAAAAATATAATAGGACCGATGTCCATCATGGAGAAATGGATACGAATCGATTAAATGCAAGGATGTTTAAATAGAGATCGATAAGCCGTTGAATAAATGAAAACATGCGGGAATAGTTAAAATTTTCAAGTTAATACCGGAAACTAATTTTATAATCGATAAATGATGAAATCGCTCATGTGACAGTGCACCGCTCATGAAAAATGATGAAAAATGTATTGATAAAGCAATGTTTTTATTAATGTAGAATTGGCTGTTGGCCGGTTATAAAATACGCTTATATATCAAATTTTGTACATGCAAATTCCCTATTCATTATTATGGAGACAATTCACAATTAATTATTATGTGAAGTCGTCTTTTTGATATAAGAGTCAATCATCGGGCACGGATCAAATGTGACCCGTTCTTCGTAGGTCAGCAGGGTATCTCAGTGTGGCAGGACCAGTCAATTGATTGTTTGGTCTTACTTCGCGATCAGTTCATTCCCTCTTCGTTGATCTGCCGTGCTGAATGGGAAGGAATCTCATGCACAGAAAAGAAAAAAAAACAACAACTCTGAGTGCTCTTCTACTGATTAATATCATGATAAGCTATGCAATATATATATATATATATATATATATATATATATATATATATATATATATACTTTTAGAGAAATATTATTGAATATCACGGGATTATTCTGTTTTACAATTTTCTTTTTTATCTTCTCCAATCTCCGAATAGTCCTTTTTGTGTTTTTTTCGAAATTATATATGTTGGATCCATAATCGCGAGCGCTGTAAACAGAAGTACTTCTATCATCCTCAGGTATAATGTAGAAATAAATGTAGGGATTGTTTTATATACATATATATATATATATATATATGTATATATATATATATATATATATATATATATATATATATATATATATTCCTAGTCACGTGGTAATTTGTTAGAAGTTAAGTGGGCGGACTTTTTTTTACATGCATTAAACGCAGTTATATATACAAACACATATATACATTATAAAACATGTATCTCAAACATTTCAAAATGTTCCGGCTGCACTCATAATTAATATTATTTATTTGAGGCTTCTTTGTTTTAATGTACAATGTTTCGAGTATTCTTATCCTATTTACATTTCTCTCACTCTGCAATACTCTTGTATTTTCTACCATAATTCTTCGAAATGTTGGCAGCCATGTCCCTTCAAATGTTGTCATATGGAGCTAGAGTCAGACAGGCGGAGAGTCAATCTTCGCGACAATATGTTAGTTGTTGAACCAACGTAGCTACTAATATTGGAGATACACTCTCCTATTGAGCAGCTAAATTTATAAACTACATTGGTCCTTTCCAACAGGTCATTTGTTTGCGAAAAGTTGTTTTTCATTACAAGGCTTGTTGTCTGTATTTTTTTTATAATATATAATAAATTTTATTTTTTTATTATTTTTGGGAGCCACATATCTACGGATTATATTTTTAAGAATACTCTCATCAATTTTTGAATTTTTGTGTCACTGATTACGGTTATATTAACAGGTTGATAAATTTCTTGAATATTACTAATCTGATTCAAATTACTAATGGCCAATTTTATTTCTTTATCTACAAGAGAGTTAGGAAATTGATTATTTACTAACACTTGTTTTATATTTTTAATTCATTAAAGAATATTTTTTGCTGGAGGAAAACACCATGCACGGTGTATAAGATTCCTTATTATATTCGTTGTATAATGGAATGGCCCTTCACTTTTAAAATTCAAAATACAGGAATTGACGGATGTAGATTTTTTAAAAACAAGGTGATAAATTCATCGTTGCTAGAGTAAATGAGAACGTCTATAAACGAGATTTTATTAGTAGTACTTAATTCATATGTAATGTTAAGAACTGAATTATTCTGAAAGATACCCTTTAAATATTCTAAGGATATACTTAGGGCTGAGAAAATAGATTCCAAAAATCTAAAACTATTTTAACTGATAATTTAAAAAAAAGGCTGCCAATGAACTAAAAAAAAGACCCACATTTAATTATTAGATTCAGTTACACAAAAACTCAAAAATCGATGAGAGTATTCTTAAAAATATAATCCGTAGATATGTGCCCCCCAAATAAAATTATTATATATTATAAAAAAATACAACAAGAAGCCTTGTAATGAAATACAATATTTCGCAAACAAATGACCTGTTGGAAAGGACCAATGTAGTTTACAAATTTAGCTGCTCAATAGGAGAGTGTATCTCCAATATTAGTAGCTACGTTGGTTCAACAACTTACACATTGTCGCGAAGATTGACTCCCCGCCTGTCTGACTCTCGCTCCATATCACAACATTTGAAGGCGCACGGCTGCCAACATTCGGAATTTCGAAGAATTATGGTAGAAAATACAAGAGTATTGCATAGTGAGAGAAATGTAAATAGGATAAGAATACTCGAAACATTGTACATTAAAACAAAGAAGCCTCAAATAAATAATATTAATTATGAGTGCAGCCGGAACATTTTGAAATGTTTGGGATAAATATTTAATAATGTATATATGTGTTTGTATTTATAAATGTGTTTAATATATGTAAAAACAAAATCCACCCACTTAACTTGTAACAAATTACCACGTGACAAGGAATATATATATATATATATATATATATATATATATATATGTATATATGTATATATATAAGTAAATTAAAAAAACAATCCCTACATTTATTTCTACAATATGCCTGAGGATGATAGAAGTACTTCTGTCGGAAGCGCTCGCGATTATGGATCCAACATATACAATTTCGAGAAAAACACAAAAAGAACTATTCCGAGATTGGAGAAGATAGAAAAGAAAATTGTATAACATAATAAGTCCGTGCTATTCAATAGTATTTGTCTAAATGAGAAAATGCTGCCTAAATATACACAATATATATACTCATATACAATTGTCCATAGATCAATGTTGATTTTGACAGACTTCACTGAGTCCAAAAGAAACAATAGATTATTTCTCTCTCAGTATAGAGGTGGAATAATGCTGGAAGAGAGCTGTGGCAACTCCTCGATTGTACTGGACTCTCTTAAAGACTCAGCTCGATTCTGGCCGGTTCGATGCTGTAGCCCGTTCATATAGTGAGGTGAGAGCTGGGCCAGGGACTATACCTGGACATATCCAACTAGTTACGTACCCTCTTGTGCAGGCTCTACCTTCCCCGGTTGCACCTGTGGATTGCACGCGACGTTCTCCTGACCGAAAGGTTAAGCACGTAATCTCGATTTCTGGTAATTGTACGCAACGGCTAAACATTTTTCCTTTACCCATGAATCATCATTCGTTGGCATCGAAAACGAAATTATGTTTCGTTACATCTTCTCAAAGTGATCCTGAGTGGTCGCTTTTCCATTAAACAATGAATTTCACAAATCCAATCTTTCCCTCATCATGGTATATTGCTGTCTCCCGGGCGCACAAACGATACTTAAAGAATAAGAAATCATAATTGGCTTGCTTCTACATCATTTTGGGGGCCCATACCCTCCCCGTAGGGAGCCCAATCTCTCCTTGGGACTGTCAGGTCACAAGTAGATTGTGTACCTAATATATAGTAGTGATTTCAGAAGTTATTATCCTAATAAATAAAATATAGCAATTAATCAATCCAGAACATTTAGCTGTCAAATACATACTGCACTTAATAACTTATGTATTAGTTCCGACAGAAAATGTTATATTGAACATACTCTAGAAAATATCCTGGCCTATGGTGGAATTCTGTGAATGGTTATGAAGTTTGGACATTCCAACAAGATGGCGTGACAAGCTGCGCTGCTCATGTAACACAGTAGTTGTGTAGAGAAAACTGTCGTTTATGGATTATAAACTAAGTATGGTCTTCACATCAACTGATCTTAACGGTCTTTAAAATTCTTTGTGGCCAATATTCGGAGGTGAAGCCTTTGTTAGACATTAGTGTTGGATACACTACCATCTATGGAAATACATAAAATGTCGTTAACGACCAAATGTTATCTTTTCCTCTAATCTTGATAACTTGAAGCAATGGGGAACGATGTGGCTTATTAATTTTAATTTATCTAAAACCAAGACTTTATATGGCCATCATCAACGCTCTGATACCCATTTAACATCAATTGAAATACATGTATCTCCTCTTGGAAAGGCTCCATGTCTTTACAAGCTTCTGGTTCTGACTTTTAAACGTGATTTGATATAAAACACGCACATTACATCCGTTGCTAAGGCTACTGGAAAAGTGGTAGGATCATTCAACCGCGCCAGTATATATCTCACTTCTGATATAATTCACTACCTGTATAAAAACCAAGTACATCCAAGGAGGGAGTAGTGTTGCAGCACCTTTGCAGGAGCTGCTAAACGCAGCTGATCCAGCCTTGACAGAGTTAAAAAATATATTTCGTAGGCTAATGGGGTTCCCTTTTCTAGACCCTGCAACCTTTTTTCCCACATGTACCCATTAACTACTGTACACTCATTAAATGATATTCTAAAATGGCCGACCGGCCTTGGTAAAAGACAATCATGCTGCATTAGTGAATCTCTTAACTGCTGCTTTGTTCAATCGATTTACTCTTGATGTAGCTAAGGTTTTATGTAAGGTGTAGTATAACGGTTTGTTACACACGATTTCAAGCCGCCGAATAGCTGAAAATGTCTTCTCATTTATTAAATTATTCTTCTCTGAGAGGTTTATAAGATTAGTGGTTAATGGGCAGAAATCAAAAGCTCACAGTATTTATGCTGGAGTGCCCTCATGGCCAAACACCCTTCCTGATCTTTATCAATTATCTCCCAAATGACATTAATAAATAATTTGTAGACATTTCTTCAGACGACTCTACCATATATGAAAACACTCCTATGACGAGAAATGGCCACGATTTTCCCTGATTCTATCTCTTCTGATCTTGAGCACAGTGTACACTGGCTTTAAAAGTGATTGCTCTTTTTAATTCATCTAAAATCAAAGTATCTTTCTAACCGGCACGCCGTGAGCAACATATGACCCCTATTAAAATAGACGACTCTTTCCTTTGTGGCACTAAACGTTTAGATAAAATTTTGGCAAGCGTTGCTTGAAGTATCTTATCCTGGCTGGACAGAGTTAAAAACAGACTTCGTATTCTAGTAGACGATTCCTTTTTCTCTTCTCTTCGTCCCCTATTCCACAGAGATGATTTTGCGAGCCAATTCACGTGTTATCCTGATTTTCATGGCAAGTGTTCCTCTAAGTGGAAATCGCTGGTCCCTCCTTTACTAACTTTCAATTAAAAACAGACGTCTAGCAAAAATCACTATGAATAAATTCCCTACTTGCCTAAATCTGAACATGAATTTCATGTACAAAGTTTTAGAACTGGCCGTCTATGGAACACTTTTATGCTGATCTGATTTCGAGCTGATTAAAAGAGAATTATCTTCAAGCCCAACATACACAGGTTTTTGTTCAGCTGTCCTCATAATCGATCTAATTATACTTACTTCTGCAAACGATAATTACACAACTGTCGTAATGATTATAATACACATAAAACTTATCCTCAAGTGGGTTCCTTGACTAAAGATGTAGTCAAAAGATTTGTATATATATATATATATATATATATATATATATATATATATATATATATATATATATATATATACAGACTTGGAGATTTGAAAAATATCACTCGACCGCTGGTCGAGTGTCAGGGAAAATTTACTCTCTCCCAAATATTTTTACTCGTTTAAATTTATGTTTTTGATTCAGTCAATAATAGTAAATGATTTTACAACAAAAAATTACCGTGTGTATAATTTGACAAGAAAATCTTTGTTTAACTCTTGTAAATCAACTATTTTATTGCTATAAAAATTTCCAGTAAATATTCAACAAAACGTTAAAATACAGCACCAGTTTCTTTATATTGCATCATTCTTATTATTCTTCCATAGAAATAAAAATAATTTATTCGGACACTGATACGTAGTATCAAAATGACAATTGAAATATAAATAATTCAAGAATGTGTTTATTGGTTCCGTTAGAAAACGAATATATCTAACTTTATGCACAAAGATAATGTAAACTCACACCCTTGAAATAAATATATTTAATATGCAAAACAAATATTAGAGATTAATTTTTCATACAAACATTTCAATATAAAGTCTTTATTTGAAAAATATTCTGGAACACACAATTGGTTATCGATGATTATTTGAAAGTTGCGTAAAACAGAGCATGCACATATCTGAATGTATATAATTCAGAAAAATATGATTACTTATTGTTGTAAAATTTATTTTTCAGTGCGTGCTTGACGGGACAATGTGTGTTTCATCTTTCTAATGTTCGTCTGCACTTTTGTAAGCATGAAGTGTATGCAGTTGAAGCGTGGAAGATTTTCTTTTCCAAATAAATAAACAAATCAGAGAGCTAACTGAAGGCGATATTTTGACTACACGCCAAATGTGTAAATTTGCCCCCTTGTTGACCTTTAGCGTTACCACTCTTTCTTCAATACGATATTTCGAACGGTCTCACAGCTAGAGATGATAGAATTCACCAATTATGAGACATATTTGTGGGTCTAGTTTTTACTCGTTTTATATGTGAAGAAATTTTATCGAGTGGCAGGCGAGTGATTTACGACTTTTAGTCGCCCCAAGAAATTTTAAATCGACTGTGGCGACCGGTCGTGTAAAATCTTAAAAGGATGTATGTATTTGTTCGGGTGTTACTGTGCGTGTTTCTTCCGCTACATGAATTTTAATGACTTCTACGAGACTATATATATATATATATATATATATATATATATATATTTGTGTGCGTTTGTAGGGGTGTATGTGTGTGTGTGTGTGTGTGGTACATAAATTCGGGCGAATTTGGCATTTGTACTTATGTAGTAAATGCTCAATCTATCATTACATTGTAAAACATGTCTCGTGCAGGCTCGAATTAGCATGGAAACATCAAACTCTCAAAGATTTTTTTACACGGTCTCGTGCCAAACACACACAAAAAATATGAGTTTAGTTTTCCTCTAGTTGGGCATCTGAATGTAGTTGAATGCATGCAGATAGCTTAAGCCAACGACTCCCCAATCAAATGATTCGTTTAGAATTTTAATCCTCTAAGCGGCAACACTTCATGTTTTATATTAAAATCTAAAGTGAGCCACGTGTCCAAATATCTTAGATATCAAATTATAAGCCTGTGGGTCAATCATTTAGAGTTAATTTCAGAGAGAAATTTTACACAGACACCGACAAGTGTAGCGGCACAAATGAGTTGTGATACAACGAAACAGGACTGTATGCCAATGGCTACAAATATATATATATATATATATATATATATAGAGAGAGAGAGAGAGAGAGAGAGAAAGAGAACGAGAGAGAATGAGAGAAAGAAAGAGAGAGAAAGCTTGCCGGTCTTCTTGTATGTTTTCATACTAGATCGTACAAATATGCAGAATATGAATACAAAGAGTGAATAGAATTGAGCATATTATTTAAATGAAACTTAATATATAGTTTTCAAAATGAAACATCATCTAACTAGCAGTACCGGCTAACCGGCGTTGCCCGGTGGAGGCATCCCACCAGTCTCACAAAAAATAATGTACGGTTGATATTGTTGTTCTCGTTGTTGCTGCTATTGCTGCTGAAAAACCAACAACCTCTTTATGTTACGAGCGGGCTTCGGAATAGACACCCTTAACTCCTCATGCTAAGACCGTCTATCGGAATCCATTAGGCAGCCCGGATAGAGAAAGTTTAAAAGAAACCACACACACTTCACGGGTATCCATAGTCTGTCAAATACTGAAGTAGATTTCAGCTAGAAGTTGCACGGGTGTTTGGATGTGCATGTTGAGCAAAATAAAAAAAGGGCAGTAGCAAGGCAGGCTCGAACTCGTAATGCGAAGGAGGAAAAGAACGGAAAAAACCTGAGGACTTTGCTGTGACAACCATCGCTAAACCGGAAGCGACGGAGGTTTAAGTTAAGGCTAGGCAAATGAAAATAGAGGATGAGTTTCGAAAATATCCGCGAAAAAGTGTCCAATTGTGGGTGAAAAAATTAATGTTTTTTGACAATTATTCGGTATTTGTCGTCTAAAGGTTCAAGCTTAAAACGTGAAAATCCGTCGCCTCTGTCGAAAGTTTTAGGTAGAAATGTAAACATACGTACGTACATCTATGCATTGATAACTCAAATTTTCGAGTCAACCCGATTAAAAAAGCTTGCCCTATCCTTGAATACCCTTTATGTAAAATGGAATATGTTTAGAGCAGATATTGTCTGGGTAATTTGGTAGAGACCACAGAGGTTAATTTTTTTTAAACTTGACCCCTATTATGTCCAAGGAACCTATATCTTAAATTTTAAGTGTTTAGACCTACAATTTGCGGAGGAATTTGGTAGAGTTCTCAAAAGTCAAATCGTGTCACTTTGACCGCTTAACAGCCAAATTTCTGGCTAAAAACAGATTACAAAAATTTTCCAAAATCTCCCTACCATATATATCAGTTTTCGAGTCTGTAGACTAAGAATTGACACGGTTATTGTGTAGGGAAAGTGTTAAAGAGCATCTCTCCTCTCTTTCTCTCTGGCTCTTTCATACTCTCTCTATTTTCTCTCTCTGTGCCTCTATTAGATAGTAGATCGAGAGAGAGAGAGGGAGAGGGTGGGAGGAGGTCAGAGAGATATTTTTGTAGTTAATCCACGTTGCAGGAAGTGACGTTTCATCTAACCGGATGTCATGTGATGCTACGTGGCAAGGGTGGTGAAACGTTGAGTCTCTCAGAAAATGCCGAGCCGAGCAGAAGTCTAAAATGGTTCTCTCCTAAGTAAGGGGGGGAGATGCGCGCCCCAGACGTGGGACGTGGAAGGTACCCATAGTGGAGACCATTGATGGCGGCATCTGCAGACCATGCCTGGGAGAATAAAAGGTTGAAAACTCAACATCTGTCTTCATCTTGTGTGTTCCGGCGAAAACAGCAAGAGAGCTCCACCCAGATGAAGACCCTCCCAGAGCAGCGGACCAGGTATGAATCTTCTTTAATTCAAACACAAGTGTCCTAACCACTAGACAAACGGTTTAAGGGATCGTGGGTCCCGTTCTCTCATCTATTAACACTTGTAATATCTCTCTCTCTCATCGTCGTAAACTTCTTCTCTTCATTAGTAAAATGGACACGTCATCACCAGGGTACCAGTATCCCTCAAGTAAAGTGTCCAAGTCCAATCTTCTTCTTCTCCCTCCTTTATGTAACATATATGTTATTTGGTGCCGTTGACCTTCTTGCCCCCGCATGGGGCATATATCGAAAGCTGGATTGCCACGGACATAACGGGAAAAAGAGATAACGAGGAAAAATAAAGACAAGAAGAGAAATTGAGGAAAAAGGAGGGAGAAAAAAACGGAGAAGAGACAGTGGAATAAAAAGAAAGAACAGTGAAAATGAAGAGAAAAAGAGAATAAGTGAAGAACAGTGAAAAAGGGTAGAGAGAGAACGATAGAGAGAGAGGAAGGAAGAAGAGGAAGAAGTAGCAGAAGAAAAAATGATTCAGTTTTGTGTTGAAAAAGATAGCAAAGGCATGAAGAATACCATACATATTTAGAAGAAAATTAAACTCCAAAATTAAAAATACGCTGTGAACATGGAAACGACTGAAAAACAAAACAGAAAAGAAAATTAATTTACCATATTAAAAATAAAAAAAAATTGAAAAACACAGAGAAAGAATTGAAAACACGGAGAAAGGAAAAAAAATCGTATATATATATATATATATATATATATACACATATATATATATATATATAAATAGACAAGACAACACAAACGAACATTTGTTGAAGCAAAATGACATCGAGCTTGTCCACAGTTTATAAACCTGTCAGTCATTTGACATTGTTGAATTTAGCAAAGTGTTACAAAAATAAGGGACAGTGAACTTCTAAATGCATTCGGAATAGCAAGATGTCATTTTAGATTTGAAAAAAAAAAGAAGAAATTACACTATTGTCGAAAGTATTAGGTGAAATAAAAATCAGGTTGGTGATGTGGCATCCCTCCGGATAAATTTTAAGTAAATTATGATTATATGAATAGAATAGAAGCGGAACTTTTTAATTTAATTCTGTGGTTAATTGTAAAAGAATAATGATTTTTTTTTTAGTTTCAGAAAACCCTTGAACTTTGCTTACGTGGACAAGTTGATCAGTGATAATTTTATTGAACTTTGCTGAAAGTTGTTAGTTATAAGTGAATTAATTAAGTATATATTAATTAAGTATTATTGAATATTGTTAAGTATTGTTGAGTTGCCATGTGTATTTTTCTGTATTTTTTTCTGTATTTTTGTTATCTTGTATTTGTATAGCAGATGGGGGCATCGATGGTCTTGCCACGTGGTGTCAATGTAATTTAATTTTTTAAAAATAAGATGATGACAGGATAGAGGTATATCAATTATCAATAATAATTTCTGAGATAACGGGATTATGCAAGGAAACCATAAATGAGAATTTTTAAAATGGGATGATGTCGGAAGACAAAAGAATAAGGAATAAGGGTTTTTTTTTTAAATCGAAATACAGTAGTTGGACAGGCAGACTGTTTGCTGGATTATGAGTAATGAGGTCAGGAAGTCAGTCGGTATTTATTCTAGTTCCGAGGTGGTCATGTATACATATTTTTTGTTTGTTGTTTTGTTCTTGTAGTTTCGACAGATTTTTTTTTGTTCCGGATGCGTAATTCGGTGGAGGGCGGTACAGAACGTCCTCGTAATAAATAATTTAAAAAATCCATATTTTGGTAGGTGCTCAGGGAAGCACGAGATAGTTATAGAGAAATGGGCGATCTCTGTAACTAATATGGACAGTCGGAGGACGTGTCAATTGTGTGTTGACCACACGGGGGGGGTAAATGGGGTAGGATAAATAAAACCGACTTGATTACTCTTGGACCAATTAAGTATAGTCATAGAGGAGGTAAATTGATTAAGAACATTTGATGTGAAATGGTGAAGGTTTGGGATGGGATGTTTTGTTTGTTTTTGTGCTACCTAGGAGTAAAGAAGATTGTCCGTAAATCCTGAGATGTAAGTAGGAGGCAGATGGATCTCGATTTTGTGTTTTATTGTTGTTCGGCTAGGAGCCGTGAAATTATCGACCATGAGTAGTGTCGACCGGGAGCAAAGGATGCTCTGGAAGTCCCGAGATGGGTACGGAGAAGCCATGGGGTCATAAAGGAGTTTGACCTTGAAGAGCGCAGGGTAGCGCTACATGGCAATTGTATTGGTGTATTTATTTAATTTTGAGTTTGTCGATTTATCGTAGGACAGTCTTCTTGCCAGCGGGTAGCGTATGTATTCCCTCCTTAGTTTAGTTAGTTAGTTATTAAAAATGTATGGCTTTGCCATACATTTTGATAAAAAAGGGGTGAAGGAATGTTAAAGAGCATCTCCTCTCTCTCTCTCTCTCTCTCTCTCTCTCTCTCTCTGGCTCTTTCATACTCTCTCTATCTTCTCTCTCTGTGCCTCTATAAGTAGAACGAGAGAGAGAGGGAGAGGGTGGGAGGAGGTCAGAGAGATATTTTTTAGTTAATCCACGTTGCAAGAAGTGACGTTTCATCTAACCGGATGTCATGTGATGCTACGTGGCAAGGGTGGTGAAACGTTGAGTCTCTCAGAAAATGCCGAGCCGAGCAGAAGTCTAAAATGGTTCTCTCCTACGTAAGGGGGGGAGATGCGCGCCCCAGACGTGGGACTTGGTAGGTACCCATAGTGGAGACCATCGATGGCAGCATCTGCAGATCATGCCTGGGAGAATAAAAGGTTGAAAACCCAACATCTGTCTTCATCTTGTGTATTCCGGCGAAAACAGCAAGAGAGCTCCACCCAGATGAAGACCCTCCCAGAGCAGCGGACCAGGTATGAATCTTCTTTAATTCAAACACAAGTGTCCTAACCACTAGACAAACGGTTTAAGGGATCGTGGGTCCCGTTCTCTCATCTATTAACACTTGTAATATCTCTCTCATCGTCGTAAACTTCTTCTCTTCATTAGTAAAATGGACACGTCAACACCAGGGTACCAGTATCCCTCAAGTAAAGTGGCCAAGTCCAATCCTCTTCTTCTCCCTTCCTTATATAACAAAGAGAGGGGAAAGAGAGGAAGGGAAGATGGGGGAAAGGTGGGAGGGAGATGCTTAGTATGTCGTTCAATGTTCAAGTTTTGGAGTTTAAAGATCCTATGTAGTTATGGGGGAAGGTCTGGCAAGTTTATTTCTGGTGCGGCTGAGGGCATAGGGATACTTAGAGTGGGGAGGGGTATATTTGGGTGTAGGGGGAGGAGAGCCTACTTTAAATTCGAGTCTTAATGTTTAAGTTTTTGGCGTCTCGTTGGTGAGATGATTTCTTGATAAGTATGTCTTGACCTGTTGAGTGTTCGCTAAGGTTCGGAGTCGGGTGGGATATGATTCGGTTTATTTATTTGGGTTTTATTAATTTTTATTGCACGTACACGCATATATACTAAAAGAAACGTTCACATGCACACATACATCTCCGCCCTGGCGTTCGAATATATGCACATATGCGTGCATGAATACATAGACACCCGTTCCGCTCCCGCTGGCGTCAAATTTTTCTTAAGTTGCTTAATTGAGTACGTGTGTGTAAGCATGGATGCCTCATACACAGATACATACACACCTCGACACCCATACCCCCAAGGAGGCGTATACACGGGCCTACATGCCCATATTGATTCAGGCATACTTGCACCCCCATGCATACATGCAAGCACATGCGCACATACAGATACTAATACTCGTGAACACATACATCGACATATATACAGCTGCACGCTCTCAAACACGTATGTGGACAGCAGGCAGCAGGCACATATACTCTCATATCCACACACGTATACATATGCACGCGCACATATGCATCGATATCCCGTGTACACAGGGAGGCACACATGAATGTAAACGTGCGTGTATACACACATATACACTAATATATACAGACAGTTATTGGTATAGGCATATTCGTCTACACAGATGTAAATCTAAGTTCATTTGTGGGTATATAGGCGCAATACTTTCGCTCGATGTAGACATGATTATACATAGATATGGGCATAAACTCATTCCTAGGCTCATATACATAATATTTTAATTTTCATTAGTGGTTTCTTTTATGGTTAGATGTGGGTGCACACGAGAGCGCCGGCGTACACCTTTGCATATTTGCTCTACCATAGTATTGAGCATTTTATTCAGGGTTTTATCAATTACCCTTTCTACTATGTATATATATATATATATATATATATATATATATTACTTGTTTATTGTTATATAAACATGCTCACATCCCGCTGCTACAAATAGCCACTTGTTTCAATCAAACAACACATATAATCAGGCAACGACTTGACTATTCAAAAGTTCAATGAATAATATATTCATTGAACTTTTGAATAGTCAAATCGCTGTCTGATGATATCTGTTGTTTGATTGAAACAAGTGGCTATTTGTAGCAGGAGGATGTGACAATGTTTATATAACAATAAACAAGTATTATCAGCTCTTTTTATTGAGCACTATCTAACAACCTCGTTGAATTCATTAGTCCATTACGTTTGAATATAAAAAAACCCGAGTATATATATATATATATATATATATATATATATATATATATATATATATATATATATATATATATATATATATATAGGAGTGTATATATTTTTGGATAATTAGTTGATGTTCCACACACACCTATTACATCTTATAATACAAATAATAATAATCAAATGTTAAGCAGACCAACACTGAAATATCCTTTCCTTCTTTAATCGCGAGATGTAATTAAATTTCCAAACCACGCTTTTATTATTTAATAATAATCAAAACTTATTTATATAAAATGGCCGACCAGATAAGTTATGCCCTTGTGATTCGAATTATTTAAATTGGTTAGACAGTTTAGTAGATTATGTCAAGATGTGTGCGTGTGAGTTCTTTATGCTTTCCAGATCGGAAGTTTATATTATATTTTTGTCTTTTTCACCTCTTTTAAAAGCCTGGTGAACATCCTTAGCAACACTTATCTATTTCAGGTTTTAGTAAACTTACTGCCTCCATAGCATATACTGTATGACTGCGATTAAGGTATAATCGAAAAATTGCTGATAAGTATTTTTATTTTGTGTTTTCTTTTTAAATTTACTGGACCCATTCACTCACACGCATATACATGCCCACACATTCACACACCCACACGCATGTGTATATATATATATATATATATATATATATATATATATATATATATATATATACACACACACACACACACACACACATATATATATATATATATATATATATATATATATATATATATATATATATATATATATATATATATATATATACAGTGATGATCATATTTATTGGCACGGTAAAATAAAAGTTAAATTTTGTCTAATAAATTCTAAAAAAGGGATTTAATTAAAGAAAATAACAAAGTATATTATGTATTTTTAACTTGCCTTTCCGATGCAGCAATCGGATTTTAGAAAAAATAAATAACAAAGGAACAACAAACATAATTGCAAAAAACCTTTGTTAAAAATTATTGGCACGGCTTTGTTTTTCTTTTAGTATTAGTATAATATCAATCAATTTCCGGTTTACGTGCTTTCTGAACTTTTTTATAGCCATATTATGCTTGTTTAACGCTAATTCAGTGAATAATTTTTTCAGATAATTTTTAGATAGCGATTTATTTAAACTATTATAAGTGACTAAATTATAATTTTCAATTGCCATGGTTAAAACTAAGGAACACAGCGAAGACGTCAGGAAGCTTGTTGTAGCATGCCATACCAATGGGGAGGGCTATGATAAGATTTCAAAGAAGCTAAACCTTCCCAAATCCACTGTTAGAGCCATAATAAACAAGTTCAAATCGCAAGGCCACGTTATAAGTTTAGAGGGTAGAGGGAGAAAAAGGATTCTTTCCCCAAGAGATGAACGGAAAATTGTTCGACAAGTAAAACAAACCCCAAGGATCTCTGTTGGGGAGATTGTTGATGAACAGACACCTCTGGAGTGAATGTATCTCGACATACAGTTGGTAGAGTTTTGAAGAGAGCTGGTTTAAAAGCATGTCGTCCGAGAAAGACTCCCTTATTGAAGCCTATGCACCTGAAAGCAAGGCTAGCCTTTGCAAAACGTCATATTGATAAAGATGTTGCATTCTGGAAACGTGTTCTGTGGACTGACGAAACGAAAATAGAGTTATTTGGCCATAATAAAGTGTCTTATATTTACAGAAAATCTGGCGAAGCTTTCCTGCCTAAGAACACCATACCCACAGTGAAGCACGGTGGAAGCAGTTTGATGTTTTGGGGATCCTTTGCTGCCTCTGGACCAGGGCGACTTGTTAAGGTCACAGGTAGCATAAAAAAGGAAGATTATTTTAAAATATTGGATGAAAACCTGAAAGACTCTGCTAAAGAGCTCTCACTTGGTCGTCGTTGGTGGTTCATGTTAGATAATGACCCAAAGCATTCGGCTAAACTGACTAAGAAATGGCGTGAGGACAATCATATTAATGTTTTGGAGTGGCCATCACAAAGCCCAGACCTTAATCCAATTGAAAATATATGGAGAACATTAAAATTGAGGGTAATGCAAAGGAAGCGTAAGACTCTTATTCAATTGTAGGAGTATTGTCAGGAAGAGTGGGCTAAAATTACTACTGAAGAGTGCAACAACTTGGTTGTAAACTATGAAAAGCGACTAAGGAAGGTAATCAAGGCCAAAGGCTATACAATTGATTATTAAATAAATCGTGCCAATAATTTTTAACGAGGGTTTTTTGCAATTATGTTTGTTGTTCCTTTGTTATATATTTTTTCTAAAATCCGATTGCTGCATCGGAAAGGCCAGTTAAAAATACATAATATACTTTGTTATTTTCTTTAATTTAATCCCTTTTTTAGAATTTATTAGACAAAATTTAACTTTTATTTTACCGTGCCAATAAATATGATCATCACTGTATATATATATATACATATTTATGTTTGCTAGAAAATTTCACTCCAAACGAAGGCCAACAATTATGCTCTTGACATATCGGTTTTCAGTATTTTTTTCTTGCGATTACCAGAGGGACAATATGATATAAATGCTTTTCGTCTTGAAAAATTGTGTAATTTGGACCGAAATCAGTTTGTCTATTTTGAAAACTTTAATGGTCATCGTAATTTTATAGATAAAAATCTAAAATTCATCTAGTTTAGCTTAATAAATTTTCCATGGAGATGTATCATTTACAGGTTTGCATACAATATACTGTGTCCATGTCTTACTTTTATCACCCAGCATTTAAGTAAGGAAGTAAGCACACTTTATAAAATCACTGATAACTTTTCTGATCAGGTAGGAATAAAAACTCCCCGTATTCAGGAAATAATATGCATGCAACAATGATAGCTATAGCGAGTAGATTTTTGTTTACATGCATTAATAATACATACTGACATCATCAAATTGACATACGAATTAGTCATACTATATAGTCGACACGTTTGTACTTGTGCATGCTCAGATTCATTTCCATCATTCAAGTTGTTTTATTAAGCCTTTGTATTACTGTAGAAATCAGGAAACACTGCAGAGTAATTCAGACGTCATCGCTTTTAAAATTATGTTGTTGGTGGGGCGACGTGCTGGCAGTTTAGATAAGACATCAGCTTCTTTTTATTCGAGAAGGAAGTTATTTATAAGCAAAGGTAACTTCTGTACTAACATCATTCCTCTTAATATTGTGTTCTTTATTGGATACACATTGAGATAATCAACACATGGATTAGTAAGTGTTTAAATGAGATAATCATCCTAGACATTATCGCCTCGTGATTATTAGAGATGAGGGTGAGAAACGAGGGGGTTGCACCTCCAGTGATGACACCATTTTTCTTTTCATTATGGGGGAACAGTGTGAGACAAGTGATTATCATCGCATGGATGTGCGAGTGTGTAAATGGGGCAATCCTCTCAGATCATATCTCCTCCTGTTCATCTTAGTACGGGAGTGAAATGCAGGGTGTGTAACTCTCGGTGAATACATAATCCCTCTTCACATTATGGTGTTAAGTATGAGGACAACTTCAGATTATCCCTACACGGCCTTGTGAGTGTTTTAATCAGACAGTCCCTCTATATATTTCCTCTAATTTTTTATTCAAGAATGGGAGTGATAGACAAGAGTAGGAACTTTCGATAATTACGTCATTTCTCTCCAAAATGTGATGTAAATTGAGGGCAAATCATCATATGCATTAGCGAGTGTTTAATGATAACATCGTCCCAGACATAATATACTTCTCTTTATTCGATTTAACGTTGGTTATAGGCAGGAGCGGTAACGTTCGCTGATAACGTAATTCCTCTTCAAATTATTGTGGTAAGTGTCGGACAACTTGAGATTATCATCATAAAACGTGGCGAGTGGTTTAATGAGACAATTTTCTTAGACATTATTTCCTCTTGTTTGTTCTAGGAGAGGATGAGATGGATGGGGGTAATTTCCTGTGAAGACGTTATTTCCCATCAAATCATGGTGTTAAATGGGGGACATATTAGGAGTATCATTACATGAATAGGCGAGTTAAAATGAGACAGTCGTCCCTAACATTATCTCTTTCTATTTATTTGAATAATTGAGATTATAATTCGGTGTTGGAAACTTCCGGTGATGACGTCGTTATATTGAAAAATTATTGTTTAGTGGGAGACAACTTTAGATTATCGTCACATGGATTGGCGAGTGCTTAAATGAGACACTCCTTCCAGAAATTAACTCAATTTTATTCGCGTAGGTAATACGGCGGGTAATTCACGTTATAATGTGATTTTTCATTAAATTAATGTGGGAATGTGAAGACGACTTGAAATAATCGAAGCGCCTCATATTCTTCATAAGGCATGCGTGTTTAAGTGCAGCGTGTCTTGGGGAAATAATTAATTTGTCTTTTGTTATTTAATTGAAGTTTACATTACTTAATGAAAAATTATCAATACACCATCAACGCCAGGTAGCCCTGCTAGTATCCAAATAATATTTAATTGAATAAAAAAGAGTCTATACATCGCCAGGTCGACTTCAAGGTAATTTTATTCATATCACCAGGGAGCCATCTGAAGCTTTCTTTCGGTTCATCGCAAGATGGGGGTTGCAATTTTAATCAAAGACATCGGCAATTTCGATGGCCATAGATGGGTTAATATTTGTTTTTGATTCTGCATCCAATACTGGCAACGTCACCCCCCCGCTAGTGCATATATATATATATATATATGTATATGTATATATATATATGCATATATATATATATATATATATATATATATATATATATATATATATAAAGCTGAACGGATGTATGTTGTATGTGCATGTCTGGTCACGAATAGTCTCCTATATGGTTAACTATTTAAAAAAATGATTACATACAATAATATAAGATGTATCGAGGATCAGGAATGGACATGTTTGATCTGGCAGAACGGTGGTTAATAAAAATTAGTGGGGTCTGCGTTCGCGCCTGACCCCAAAAGTATGGAAATAAAAAGTGAAAAAGAAAACGTTTACAAGGTGTGTTTTATGGGTTTACATAAGAATATTTTGATAAGCATGTTTCAACTTAAATATGGATGGTATAATGAAAGTGTGGGGTATGCGTTTGCGCCTGTAATCCCTGCTCATATGGCAAACACTTTAACAAATGCTTTTCATATAAATTTGCGTAAGTATACTTTGATAATTATGTTTCAGTTTGAAGACATATGGTATAATATAATTATTAGGTGGTCGTTCACGCCTGACCTCCACTGAAGGTAAATATGTCACAAAGTTCAACACGTTTTTTTTAAATTGGGCATGGTCCACAATAACACCTTAACTTTAATCTTAATTAACGTTAGTTTTTTTTTTAATTTTTTTAAGTTGAATCATATTATGTCGAATAAATTCACCTCATAAATTCACGTTCTTATAAAAGTTAAAGCCAACAAAAAAGGTGGGAATTTTTTCATAACTCTGTTTTTTCTCTGGCACTGTTTCGAAAATAGATAAATAGATAAATAATAAAAAATAAGAACGTTACCTGTTATCGTGTCAAAGAAGGAAACCTGATTACGTGTATTTTTAAAAACATTTACATCATCCTTTTATCTTTTTATATATATACCTGTTTAAGCTTATATATATATATATATATATATATATATATACATACATACCTGTTTAAACTTTTTTGTATGTGTACTAGATGGAATTCAGTAAATTACAACTATTTCTGCATGTACTTAACATTACAATAGTACAAACTGATTCCGACGGCACAATACTACTGTAAATAAATACTGTAAAACTGAAACGAGCCTGTTCTGCTTGGAAAGGGTTCCATTTTCTTCTTATTCATATTTATATCGATTCTTTGCT